>NC_046172.1:51280905-51299305 GCF_011064425.1 Rattus rattus
CATGATAGAGGGTGGGATCAACTGTATATTCACAGATATTCTAAGATTTTTTAATTGTTAACATGTGTTTGTTTTAGAACATTAGGAATAAGCTTAGTCTGTAATGATTTAAAAATTAATCTCCTATTAAACCATCCTTATGTACCTAAAAGGAAGCTAGAGCATTGTCTTTAAAATCTCTCAGAAAAAAAAAAAACCAACAAAACAACAGCAACAACAACAACAAAAAAACCCTTTGTTCATTTTTGTATGTAGACAATCTCATGCCTAAAACAACCTTTGGCAAGAATAAGGTATTCAAGAGATACTGTGGATTTATTGAATTTGAATTAGGTAATCAATTATCCAATTAAAAATATTATAGAAAGCACTTGAGTTATTCATGGTCTCAGTTGCCTATTAATTATTATGTACTTCAAAGCATATGCCCAAAGATACTTACTTACTTACGTACTTCAGCTCCAATTATCTTCCAAAAAGCACACTGCTTTAACTCCCTCACAGAAAACTGTGGGAGAGCGCAAGAGCAGGCACACATTGGCAGGTTCGTGATGATGTTTCCGTGCAGATCATGTAGCTGATTAAGTAACTGTTAAAGGTGTCCTTTAAATAAAACTTTGTGAATGTTTGGCAGGATAATTGCTATATTTATTCTTTTCACACCCATACATTACTATTTGATATACTTTCCGGGACCACCATTGAGTAGATCTAATATTCAGTTGCAAACGTTTTATTGCAGTAGATCCAAAACACCTTCCTGGTAATTACAAATGTAAATAAGGGCACCAAACAGTGGGCAGGGACTGTTTACTTTTCATAAATGTATTCATTTAACCTAAGTTCTTCTCTCCTGGAATACTTAAATAGATACCATATTATATCTCTTCTTGGCTTCTTTGAGAAAACATTAACTGATACTCCCCCTTATGCAAATGAGAATATTAGGGAAGAATATCATTTTATGTGTGAATGTGATCCATGTGTACATGTGAATCTGTGAGTGCGAGTGCTAGTGCACGTGCCTGAAGGCCATGTGTTGGGTGCCGTCCTCTGCCATGATTTGCCTTATGCCTCTGAGATGGAGTTTCTCACTGACCCTGGAACTCACTGTTTATTTTGGCTAGGTCTGCAGCTAGGATGTGGCAGCAATCCACCGGTCTATGCACTCTCCTCGACAGGCTGTGGGTTTGCAGGTGTACTCAGCCATGCCTGACTTTTTATGTGTGTGGAAGGAGATCAGCTATTGCATATTGTCATTTGTTCTCCGCATAGACATCACGGGAGGTACACAGAAGCATGTATACACACACACACACACAATAAAGATATAAATGAACGGTTTGTAAAAGTCAGCCCACGGATAACACTGTATGTTCAGCACTGACAGGCCTACCAGAGAAAAGACAGGTCTCTACATAAATCTATCTATCTATCTATCTATCTATCTATCTATCTATCTATCTATCTATCTATATCGAGAGCTTGAGAGAATATCTTTTAACACATGGAAAGCAGGTGCTTCACTTCCCTATCCCTATATTTAGGCCTGCCTCTGTGAAGAAATAAGCTGAAAGAAGCTGAGGAGGAGAGAGTCCCTACAGGAGACCAGCAGTCTCAACTAACCTGGACTCCGGGGATCTCTCAGACACTGGATCACCAACCAGGCAGCAAACACCAGCTGATATGAGTCCCACAACACATATACAGCAGGGGACTGCCTGTTGTGGCCTCAGTGAGAGAAGATGCTACTAACTCTAAAGAGACTTGGGGCCTCAATGAGTAGGGAGGTCTGGTGGGGTGAAGAGGTGGGGACAGTCTCTTGAAGATGAGGGTGGGAGGAGGTGTGGGATGTGGAACAATCAGAGAGTGCACTAGGAGGGGGATAAAGTCTGGACTGTAAAAAAGATTGAAGAGTAAATAAAAGAAGTCTAAAAACCTGGGGTATAGAACTAAACAGAATTCTCAGCAAAAGAATCTAGAATGGCCACAAAGTACTTAAGTACAAAATAATTCGGAGATTCCACCTTACACCTATCAGTATGGGATCAAAACCTCAAGGGACAGCACATGCTGGTGAGGATATGCAGCAAGGGGGACACTCCTCCATTGCTGGTGGGAGTGCGAACTTGTCCAGCCACTCTAGAAATCAATTTGGCAGTTTCTCAGAATGTTTGGAATAGTTCCATCTCAAGACCCAGCTATATTACTTTTGGGTGTATACCCAAAAAAGTGCTCCACGGTCCCACACGAACAATTGCTCAACTATGTTTATAGTAGCTCTATTTGTAATAGCCTGAAACTGGAAACAACCTAGATGTCCCAAGTACTTTCCTAATTCACACTCGAAAGCAATGAAGAATGACCAAAAGTCCTCTATAACAAAGTAATACCATTGCAGGTATTTTCTTCTCCCTCTAGTCCATGGATGCTCAACCTTCATATTGTTGGGACCCTTTAATGCAGTTCCCCATGTTTCTGATGGTTTTAGGAGACAGCCGTAAAAGGGTCATTCAAAACCCATGTTGGGAACCTCTGCTCTAGTGGTTCATTATTTGCTGAACCATAAATGTAGGTTTTGAGAGATTCAGTAGGTATGGTAAAATTGAAGTTTTTCAGAGTTAGAGCACTGCTGTGCATTTGCACACACTTGTGCATACATGTATATCCCACGCACACATGCATACACATAAACTCAAAATAAAAAGGGAAAAATGTCAAGGGAATTCATACAGCCATAAAACTAGAACAAGAAAAAAGGTTATGTATACAAGGACGCAGAGTCCTGATGATCTAGGTCAGGTAAATATTTGAATGCCCAAACATTTTTGAATTATCTTTACTGTGATTTCCTGTGGTCTGACTGTTCTTTCCCAATTTATTTGAAAAGGGAAGCCCTTTTATTTTAAATGCATTGTTCTGGGTGTAAATGATAGTTGACAAAAATTTGCATTTGAGACATCTGATTTCATTTCATGCTGATAGTAGACTTCTTGTACATCTTTATACAGCTCACTAACTTGGCATGACATTTGTTGTTTGTCTTCTTACATTAAATTAATTTACTCTATAAGAGAATCCATACAGAGCTACATGACTAAGATTCATGTAGTTTAACTATAATCCTGTTTGATTCCAAGCTATGTGCTGCTGTGCTGTTTCAGGGACCATAAATGTAAATTACAATGTGCTTGCTGTTGTGCATTAAGAACCATCACATTGACGACACGTCCCCTACAGTTGTGTCACACTGTGCCTGCAAAACTGGTGTGAATTTTCCATTCTCTCTTTGGGCAAAGTTGCCATAACTGCATGCATGACCTCTTCACCCCTTCCCATCTCTGACAGAAATGTATGAGGGGATATCTGTGGATATAGGAAAGCAAACAAACAAACAAAAACAAACAAAAACTAGTCCCGTATCATGGGAGCTTTTGAAGGAACTAAGACATTCAGTATAATTCAGAATTCTTGCTAGACTTAAGGAGCTTAGGGATAAAGTGAAGCAGCTGTGTTTTGATCTCATCCAGTGCTTCTCAAAAGTTTATTTATATGCAAACTATTTGGTGATATTATGAGCTAGAAGATTCTGATTTGGAAAGGCTTGGGGTGCTTAGAGACTCCCCTTCCCCTCTCTGTCTCTCATTTTATTGAAAACATTTTTTCTCACATAATATATTATGATTATGTTTTCCTCTCCCTCTACTCCTCCCAGTTCCTTCCCACTTCCTGTCCAATATGATTTCATTTCCTTTCTGTCTCTTATTAGAAAAAAAATAACAGGTTTCTAAGGGATAAGTATAATATAATATAATTAATATTATAATATAATATGATATAAAAACAGACACAAAAGAGCACAAGAGATGGCACAAGAAAGAGATCCCCACTCATTCTTACACACAGAAATCCCATGAAAACACTAAACTTGAAGCCAAAATATATACACAAAGGACTTGTGGGGTAAAAGAGAAAAATGTATACAAATAAAATAATTTGTTTAAAAATGAAAACACTGGACGATCAATGAGACAAGAAACCTCTGCAGATGCAGTTGAGTTCATTTTCTCAGTTGAGTTCATTTCATGCTGGGGATGTGGCCTACTCTTAGGAGTAGTTTGTTTCTCCAATGAGACAATGAGGAAACTAAGTTTTCATTTGCAAGTGGGTATCAATTGGAGATGGCTTCTGGGTTAGGGATGTGAGCGTGTATCCACTTCTCCTTTTATCTGTAGGACTCCACCTGCCTCAGCCTTTGAGTTCCTTCAAGTGTTGATCTTGTTGACATAGAGGCCCTTGTTTTCTTGGTCCTCCATCCCTCTGTCTCTTACATTGTTTTGCTATCTCTTTTCCTGGGTTCCCTGAGCCCCAAGAAGAGGGATTTGATGGAGATACCTATTAAGGATTGAGAGTTCCAAAAGCTATCATTCTGCATAACATGTGGCTGTTTGTCAGTCTCTGTATTTGTTCACATCTGCTGTAGGGAGAAACTTCTCTGATGATGGCTGGGCAAGACATTGGTCTATGAGTGCAACAGTATGTCAATGGGAACTATTTAATTGGTATTTTATTATTTATTTATTTTTGGAACAACAGAACTTGGTTTTACTTTAGGTCCCTGGGCTAGCTAGTCTCAAGTTCTTTGTCACCCAAGCAGTGCAGGGCATGGCTTCCAAGTGATGGAGTAGTCTTTAAAGCAAATCAGATATTGCTTGGCTACTCCCATGAGCTTTGTACCATCACTGAACTAGCTTATCTTGCCTGCAGGACACCATTGTAGATAAACAGATTTGTGGCTGTTTGGTGTTTACATTCTCTGGTAATGTATAGAGTATATTCCTGTACCAAAAATACTAGAACATAGGGGTGAAGAGTCTAGGAAGACACCAGCTTGACTTATGCAAGTCCAATGAATTGTGTATGTATGCCTTCAGCCACGGTGTTTGGCTGTTTGTGGAAAGCAAATCTATAACCTTAGTAATAACCTGGCTGCTTGCGGGTTCCTGTGGGGCATCTTTGGCCAAGAGCTCAATTAGAGATAACCTAATCCCAGTACTGGAATCTTCATTTGGTGGCAAAAGATGTTAAGTTGGTGACCTGTCTCCCCAGATTTTGGGAGGAGCTTCACTAGACCACCTTTCATATGTCTATGTCTCAGGAAGCTTCTACTATGTTATGTTTCCACACCACCCCTACATTACCTCACTTATCCTACACACTTTTTCCTCATCTGTACTTGATCCACCTGTTCTATATTCCTCCCCCCTCCACCCACTTACCCATCCATCCATCCATCCATCCATCCATCCATCCATCCATCCATCCATCCTTCTCTCCCTATCTATTCAATCTTTTTGCTACAGAGATATATGTGTTGCCTGCTCACCCATCCTTTATTTTATATTGAATCACTGTAATTCTATGGACCATAGGTTCATTATCACTGACTTAACAGCTAATGTCCACATAAAAGTGAATTCTTACCACATTTGTCTTTCTGGGTCTGTATTATTTCACCCAGGATGATTTTTTTCTAGTTCCATCTATATAGCAACTGATTTCATTTGTATTTTTTTAAATGCCAGAATACTATTCCACTGTGTAAATGTACCAGGGTTTCTTTATCTATTCTTCTGTTGATTCTAATGTCTGGCTATTAGGAATATAATGAATATGGATAGATTAACAAGTACGATGGATACTCCTTTGGAAATATTCCCAAGAGTGCTATGAGTGGATCTTGATTGATTCCCAGCTTACTAAGGAATCACTCTTAGGAGCAATGGAGTAATGTTCTCCCATGTCCACATTCACACCAGCAGTCACTACCACTTGTTTTGCTCATCTTAGCCACTCTGAAAAGTATAAGATGAAATCTCAAAATAGTTTTGAACTTTGTTTTCCTTATCACAAATGCTGTTGAATGTTTCTTTAAGAGTCTCTTGACCATTTGAAATTCTTCTTTTAGGAATTCTCTGGTTAGGTCTATATCCCAAATTTTAATTGGCTTATTGTTTCTGTGGTATCTAGTATCTTGAGTTCTTTATATATTTTGTATATTAGCATTCTAAGGTTAAAATTTTTTTTTCATTCGGTTGGCTGCCCCTTTTCTCCCCCATGGCAGCATTATTTACACTGAAGAACCTGTGCATTTTCTTGAGGTTCATTTATTAATTGTTGATCTTAGTGACTATGCTAATGATATTTTTCAGAAAGGCTTTTCCAGTGCCAATAAGGTCAAGATTATTTCTTTCTTTCTTTTCTGTCAGGTTCAGAGAATCTTGTGGAAGTCTTTGATCTATTTGTAGTTGCTTTGTTCAGAGTGTATATACACCAAGTGCTATAAATACATTTGGATTCATCTACATGCATTCATCCATTTTGACCATCCCCATTTGTTGAGGATGTTCTCATACTTTTTCTCTCTCTTGCTTCCTCTCTCCTCCCTCTCTCTCCCCCTCTCTCTCTCTCTCTCTCCCTCCCTCCGTCCCTCCCTCTCCCCCTCTCTCAACAGTTTGTGTGTCTATTTTTTTAAAATAAAATATTAAGGTATCCATAGGTGTGTAAATTTATGTCTGTGTCTTCAGCTTGATATCGTTGATCAATGAGCATGTTTATGTACCAATACCATGTGGTACTGTTTAAGTTTTCTTGGATTTGTTGAAATTTTGTGTCTGAGGGTGTGGCCAATTTTGGAGAAAGTTGCATGAGGTGCTGAGAAGAAAATACATTATTTTGTGTTTAGGTAAAATGTTTTATAAATATCTACTAGATCCATTTGGTGTATAATTTAAGTTACTTTTAGCATTACTCTTTCTCTGTCTTTTTTCCCTGTTTCTCTGTCTCTATCTTTCTAGTTTAATGTAGATTTTATATTTAGATGACCTATCAGTTGGCAAGAGTGGTGTATTGAAGTCTCCACTATTAGTATGTGAAGGAGATCTGGGACTACTTATTCATATATTTTTTCTGTGTGGTTGTCTTTTAGGTTAGGGTTTCATTTTATCACCTTGTATGAGACTAGATTTGTAGATTGATATTGCCTAAATTTGGTGTTTTATTATGGAATGTCTTATTTTCTCCACCTATTGTAATAGAAAATTGCTGTATATAATGGTTCCTGCTGGTATCTGATCTCTTAAGGCTTTGCAGAGCATCTCTAGACCCTTCTGTTTCTGATGTCTTCATTGAGAAGTCAGGTATTATTTTAACAGGTTTTTATTTTGTTATTTCATCTTTCCTTGTATTTTTAAATATCCTCTCTTTGTTCTGTGTATTTAGTGTTTTGATAATTATGTGCCAGGAAGAATTTCTTTTCTGTCCCAGCCTGTTGTTCTGCATGCTTTCATAAATTCTATTTTAAGGTCTTTGTCTTTGTGTTTATCCCACGTTACAATTCTCAGTACCTACTATGATATGATCTCTGACTCAGTGGAATCGGATTTTCCTGTTATTGAGTGTGTTTTTAATGATGTTTCAATGATGATCTCTAGGTGGGTTTAGGATGATTGTGATTTTAGGTGCTGATATATTTGATCTTGTCTTTGTTGGGTGGGTGTTTTGTTTCTTGATTTCTGTTGCCCTTGCTGGTTCTTAGGAGAATATGGTATCAGTGTGTTTCCTGGTAGGGGCTTAGTTGGAATATTGGCAGGTGTGCCACTGGGGTTCCAGTAAAATCTGTTTTGTGTATTGAGAGGTTATACTTAGAAATCAGAATGAGCTAGGAGCAGGGAGTGCTAGTGGTGGATCTACAGGATGGAGAAAAGCAAGGTGTTGTTCCAGGACCTGCTTTGTCCCCTGGGAATATAGGAAGATAAGGAAGAAAAGACAAACATGTCATTTGCTAAGGAGCTGAGGATGGCACATGATATTGGAATATTTTATTCAGAGAAGAGGAGGGAAAGATAAGCTCTGTAGTTAATCTACTTGTAACCCTGGCCAATGTTGAGAGCCTTTATTTCTAATAAATTCAGAGAAGATACACTGGTGATACACTCTAAACAGCAAAGATCAGGAGCATATTGAAAATATAAATTTGTGTGTTAGGTTCATTTGGAAATTACAAGGATTTTGACAAGACTTCCTTGATAGGTAAAACCAAACTTTCCTTCTCATTTTGCCAAATCATTTAACAAACTAGAAAGGTCTTCATTCCTGAAGGTAGTCTTAAAGTTGTTAGCTGACAAAAAATCTCATGAAGTTTCCATCACCAGATTATCATTGTGACATTTATTTTATAATAATAGCAAATTTGCATATAAAACATTTAACTATGGTACACAGGATTATTTGAATAATCATGGTCTAGAGATGAAATGTAAACTCATTGTTAAATGGTTGAGAAAGAGAGAATGGAGGAAGAAATGAGGGAAGGAAGGAGGTAGAAAAGACAGAGAGGCACGAAGGGGAAGATAAATTTGATTACTGACATTTTGAAGAAAAAAAAAATGAATTCAATTACATTTGATCACCTAATGTTTATGGGTAAGATAGATATTTTCCTTATCAAGACTGTATAATGTATAATGGACAATTAAGAATGGTTAAATTACTTTTGAAAATGACCTTTATTTGTCAACATAAAGTCATTTAAAGCCATTACAGATAAACCACACATATGTATATGGTAGAAAGTAATCTCACACAAGAGGCAGGGAAGATCAGTACTATTGGGTACATAAAACCCAGGGAGAGACTGGAGTAAGAAAAACTTTTTTAGAGTTGGCAGTGACTTAAGTGTACTTAATTAACACAGCAACATTCTCTGTATTATAGAGCATTTTAAAACTCATGATTGTCTTTCCAATGTAGGCTACATTTTATTTTGTTGTCAGTGGCACAGAGATGCACTATTCCTCCTTTTTCCTTCTTAAACTAACACTGGCTATACCAAGGATATCCAGTTGTGTCCAGTGACACAAGAATAAGTTTTCTGAGATACAGAGAAGAAAACACTGTGTTTCAAGAGTCTGCTTAGGTCAGTGTGACCAGTGACCACCCAGTGGGTCTGACTTAGGCATTTTTCATTTGTGTATTTATTCATTTCCTGCATGTGATGGTTCTTAACCACTTAAGACCTTTGCACATCCTGCAGCCACATGCACTTGTGCTTCTTTGTACTCTCTAGACCTGGGAAGTCATCTGTATTGATTATTGTTAAAGATTATTTCTATTCACTTGCTTCTCCACAAAGATGTCCAACCTTGAGTTTTAGAGCTTGAAGGGGCTTGAGACCCCATATGAACAACAATGCCAACCAACCAGAGCTTCCAGAGACTAAGCTACTACTAAAAGACTAGACATTGACTGACCCTGGGCTCCAACCTCATAGGTAGCAATGAATAGCCTAGTAAGAGCACCAGTGGAAGGGGGAAGCCCTTGGTACTGCAAGACTGAACCCCAGTGAACGGGGATTGTTGGTGGGAGGGCGGAATGGGGAGGATGGGGGGGAACACCCATATAGAAGGGGAGGGGGAGAGGTTAGGAGGATGTTGGCCGGGAAACCGGGAAAGGAAATAACAATCGAAATGTAAATAAAAAATACCCAAGTTAAATAAAGATAAAAAAAAAAAAAGGTGTACTTATAATTTATAATTTAGGCATTGCTCCATCTTTCTTTGTACTAATGTATTAGTGCTGGATGATGTTAACCATTTAACAGAAAGAGATTTGAAGTTTGAAAGATGCATCATTTTTCTATAATATTTTGATTTGACAAATGCTCAAGATAATAACAGGCATTATTTTGTTATCTTTTCTATGGGTACAAATTTAATGGATATAATGTGGAAATGTTGAATTTATTGTGAAAAACTTAAAGAAAAACAGTTACATTGTTATTTGAGGAATGATATACAATAAAATCAAACAATTTGACACAACAATATTTTCATATATTCTTCAGTGAGATAGGTAGGTTCTAAGGCATCTGAAGCAAACAAGACAGAGCTGGCAATTTCGGGACACACTAACAAGTCCCTCAATGTTGGTGTCATCTACTAAGTATAAGCAGACACCAAATGAAACCCAATAATTGACTTTGGAGGATGTTCAGGCGAGATTGCCAGGAAAGGCTCTAGAATCTTCAATCTTCATTTATTTTGTGATTGTTTTAACATTTATACTGTGTGTGTGTGTGTGTGTGTGTGTGGGTGTGTGTGTGTGTGTGTGTGTGCTTTTGCCATGCAGCATGTACAGAAGACAGAGGACAGTTTGTGGGAATTGTTTCTCTCCTTGCACCATTTAGCTCCTGTCATTAAACTTATGTCTTTAAGCTTGGCAGCAAGTGTCTTTGTCTGCTGAAACATCTCACTGAGCCTTGTTATGTTTTAGAACTCACCCAACAATTAGTGGAAAAAGAGGCCATAAATTTGAAACAAGCATTTATAGGAAGGCTTGGAGGGTGGAAGGGGAAATGATACAGTTGTAATATCAAGAAAGATAATAAAATAGAAGTCATGCCTTATCTACTATGCATTTGTCCATCATTTGGGAAGGTATTTTGAGTAACATCTGATCACACATGTTGGATCATGGTCCAGGGATGGAGAGTCATTTGAAGAAAACTCTGAGTTCTTGTGAGAATACCCAAAGTCTTTATTCAAAGAATACCTTACTTTTTTCAAAACTTAGAATAATTCTTGGAATGTGTTTCTTGTTCTCTTTTCTGGTGTAGGAGAAAAGAGGATAAGCATGCGTTTACTACAGATTACTCATTATTTCTTGTTATTTATTTTCAATTAAAGATTTAAAAGATCCTTGATATGCCTGTATGGAAAAATATTTTTATCATGTGTGGTATGGCTTGTTTTTATGATTATATACAGTTTGAACTTATGGAATTACTCGTATGGCTTTTCTTAACCCTTGGAGTACAAATTGATGCTCTGACTAAAGCTGGCTATTGCATACGATTTCCATTTGCCTCATTTATAGACTTCATTCTCCCAGGTGCCACTACCTCTCCAGTGGTAACAACGCAAACCCTGTCATGCTCTTTATCTACTTGGTTCCTCTCTGTCTCTTCATTTCTTTCAGCTTAAATTTTAAGAAACAAACTCTTTGGAGGAAGGGTTTTTAAAGGATGCATGCCTTTTTCTGTATTACAAAGCAAGCCTTTTACCTATTTGGTGTTTTTACTTCATAATTCATATAGCAGCAAGCCTCAGGAGAGAACAGGGTATTTACTGTAGATTTCCTAATTTTTTATTCTAAGCTCTGTCCTGAATACTTTTTATGCTAAGTACAACTGCTTCTTAAAATATAGAAGGTTTGGCTTCTTTGGCTTTGGGAGAAGAGTTTTCTTTTAACATGGTCATCCCCTGATAGTGTGTTGGTCACTATTTGCATTCTTAGGACCTGGATATGTGACTTTCAACAAAAGTTCTTGGTTCAGGGCAGCCAAGTTGTAGTACTCTGTAAAAGCCTAATGCTGTCCAAAGACGTTTGTTTAGATTAGATTTTGTTGTATTTTATTAAGAAGGAAATTTTGGTAATATTTTAAGAATTTATTGGAATTATAGAATGAAAGACAATAAAGGGAACTCATTCCTAATTAAGCAGGGAAAAATTTCAAGGCACTAACATTGCTCAGATTTTATATTTCCAATTATTGTTTGTATTTGCCACAAACTTAAAGAATTTGTTTCTGTGGAACCAGACTGAGAGTAATACTTTGTTTCTCAGACTAAAAAGTATGGACTTCTCGTCTCACACTGTGCATTCCTGTAGAGACTGTGTCCCCGGGAAAGTTTTAAGTCAAATTTCACAAACTTGAGAAACTTGATTTATCTTCCATTTGCCTTTTTAACTGATAATTAAAAGAATCTTTCCCCTCCCGAGTCATGAGTTTCTTGGATTTCTCACTCCTGTGTTACCCCTGCCAAGGTTTCTAGAATAACTAAGCTAATCTTTATGTAAATAGAAACATTATCAGGATGAAAACGCCAATACTTTCTCCTCACTGTGCTTACATCCAGTCAGGATGTAGCCCAAAATCCTGCTATCAAACAAAGGATTTTACTGACTCTATCAAGCTTTATTTATGTGTGAGTGTGTGTGTTTCCTGAGCCGTGTGGTAGATTAGAAGGATCAGATATTGTGTTATTATCTATGATTGTCTTAAAAAAAAAACCTTACCAACTTTAGCACACATGCTGCTGTGATTTGAGCTGGCCATTCCTGTTGACTTTGGAAGCAAGGTATCAGTGGGCATATTGCTAATGCAACTCCTGACAATGCCTGGTGAGGCCATTTAGTTAGGAGTGATTTCACTGCTTTACCTTCTTGATGATTGCCATGGGAACTAGGACTTTTCCTTGAGAATTGTGATTCTATTACAGCCATAAAACGTATGAAATACCAGTGCAACAAATACTTTCTGAGAGACAATGTTGTTTTATTAGAGCAGAGACCACAAATAAAAATGGAATGCAGAGACTCTCGACATGTAGAGTTTTAAGGTCTAGAATATGTATAAGATCATCTGTAGATCTTTAAAAAAAAACAACTATGATTTCACACGAAGTACCTGAATGTCATTTCAAATAAATTGCTTCACAGTTAAAAGATTAGTATAAAAATGAATATGACTCAGGGTTGAGAGTGGGAAGTGTGAGCGCCATAGTTTGAAGGCAAAGTGAGTTTGCTAAAGTGTCTTATATAATATTTTTAAGCAAAAAGGCAGGGTGTAGTATACCTTTATATCTATTGATGTCAATGCATACAGAAATGTATTAGCGTAACAGTCTAAAATTAACATCTGTTTATGTTTCTTAAATATATATCAGGCAAGAATTCTGCAGAATCATAGATACACAGAAAAAAATGACTTTTTAAAATTCATTGATAGCTGTGTTTTCATGGTGGAGAGTAAAGATTGATTCAAAACAAAGAGCTGTATTAGTTCTTACTTGCTTGTTCATAATCAAATCACAAAAAGAAAAATTAATGAAGAATCATTAAAGTTATGTAACTTACACATACACATACAAGTGTTTTAAAAGGTGGGTTTGTTATTTAAAGAACAAATAAGTAAATAAAGAGACGTGTTAGAGGACCGGAAAAATGAATCAGAGCCTTAGGTTTTATTTATTGTTAGTTTTTCAAAACTGTCATTGTGATTAGGATAAGCAGGGTTTTAAAATGATCCTCAAGGCTTCCCGAATCTGGAAGTTGATCCCAGGAACTAACTATCATAAGTTTTGCTCCACTGCTTAAGATATATGCTGCAGCCCATGTGGCAAACAAGAACATTGAAGTTATCTGAATATGCATGATAGAGTCACACAAATCCTTTAAAAGAGGTTTATTTTCTGCTGTTCTAAGAAAGGGAATTTCAGAATGATTCACGAAGATGGAGGACACATTATAATGATGTTATCTGTGTCTAGGACCTGAAGGGTACTTACTTCAGTGGTCTGGGACACATTCTATGTTGAAGTAGAAATTTTGGGTTTCTTTAGAGACTCAGTTGTGCCATGTGAAATTTTTATGAAAACTGTCTTGTGAGAGGATATTTTGCTGAAATAAATGTGTGAGAGAATGTTTTGCTAAGAATGGAAACAGTTTTCTGGAAACTGCCTGGTGAAAGGGAATGTGATGTTTTGCTGGAATGGATACTTGAGAGGACACGAGATGTTTTGAAATAGTGTAAGTGTAACCCAACAAACAGGGAATTATGCTAGCACAATGGTTTGCCTTGCGATGCTGGCCATTCTTGGGCTTAGCTGACACTGATCAATGTTGGACTTTGACACATGTCTTCAATTAATGAAGCTGTGGCATGGGTTCACCTTGCTTTCCTTTGCTGGTCTTTGCAGACAACTTTGTGGCATTTGTTGTCTTATCTTCTTTGCTTGTTTGTTACTTTATAGAGAGAAACACACCTAAGAACTCCTGTGACACAGGCTGATTGGCAGAGCCTAGCAGTTTATCCATCCACTTTAGCATGCATGTTGTTGTCATCTATGTTCAACTCATGTTTTTGTAGTCATGTTGGCATTCCCATATTGGTGCACCTTCTGATATTATTAGGAGACAGTCAAACTCAAACTTCCTGCTCCTCTGGTTCTTACAACCTCTCCATCCTCTCTTCCCTAATGTTCAGTGAACCTTAAGTGCAGGAGCCGTTTTGTAAATATACCCATTGTTACGGGGCTCCACAACTCTGTAATAGATAGTTTTTTTAATGTATTTATTCTTTGACGTCTTCACACACAGACATAATAAATCCTTATTCTTACTCTCTATTTCCATATCTCATCCCTGATTCTTCTACTAAAACCCCTGTCCCAACTTTCCCAGTTGCCATCCTTCTTTCATGTCTTGTTTTTTGTATGTGTGAGACCCAACAAGTTTAAATCTAGCTGTAGTGAAAGCACGAGAAGGAGGCTATTTATGGGAGCAGGGCAACTAATCAATGTCAACCCCGATGAAGAAAGTGACACCTCTCTCCCCAGTCACTATTTATCAATAATCCCCCAGGAAAGGGGATGTTGACAGGCATCATATCTTTTGCATACAATAGAAGCATGAGTGCAGTGGTCTTGTCATGTCCTGAAGACAGTTTCTCAGTGGTTCTTTCTGATATCTGGCTCTTTCAATCTTTACCCTTCTCTTCTGTGATATTCCCTAGTCTCGAGGGGAGGGTTGATACAGGTGTCCCATTTCAAATGCCCTAGTCACTTATTCTTTACATTTAGACCAATTTGAAGCCTCTACATTAAGTGCTGTCTCCTGCAAAGGGAAGCTTCTCTGAGGAGGACTAACCTATGGCCATAAAGGTAAGTATTTACAAGGCACTTTGATACTATACCAATTTCGCAAATCAAGAGTGGTAGGTTCTCTCCTAGAGCCCCTTGGTCTCTCTAGTCAGGGTTTGGTTGCCGGGTTTACAGTACATGAGTTCTATCCTATGAAACAGGACTTAAATCCAATTATGCAGCTACAGTTATGCATCTACAGATTACTTCAAGAAATTCATACCATTATTGCACTAATGGGCATATTTTGCTAGGCTGGTCTTTATTGTAGCTCACAAACATAGCAGATGCTTAAGACCATGGATGACTTCTCTTCTGAAGATTCCTATACAGTATCTAATGCCACTTTCAAGGCTAGATATCAGGGAGCAAACTTCGAGGTCAGTAACAGTTTGATTTCTCTATAGCTTGTGACCAAAATATGTGGTATCTTTCTCAATAGGAGTTTGCCATCAATAACTAGAAACTTTAATAGTGTATGCTTTATTTAAAAGACTTGTTAAGTTTTTGATTGCATATTATTGCCTTTTTTATTTTTATAGGTATTAAGTAGTAATATACACATCAAAGCTTATTCAAGATTCTTGTGAAAATCATTACATTTGGTGTACACTCAGGTTTGTATTTATACATACTAAGGTTCCCTCTCAGTTTAGAGTTATTTTTGTTTTTTTTTATTAGTAGTAAGTATGAATGTCCATGAATTCATTTGAACAGGATTCATCGAGTGTGAGTGTGTGTGTGTGTGTGTGTGTATGTGTGTATGTGTGTGTGTGTGTGTGAGTGTGAGTGTGTGTGTGTGTGTGTGTGTGTGTGTGTATTTTGACTGTCAGTGAGTATCTATTTCTAGACTGCAGGAATCAGATTCAGCACTTTACTGAGGATTCTTCATCTTGAGGATTTACCAGGTTCACTTAGACCCCAGAATCCCCAACTTGCACAATCCTATTTCTCCTTCCAGCATTTACTTAAGGTACTCTCAGTATGATGGTATGGGTAAACATTTAGAACCAGTGGAAACTATTAGGCCACTATAAATGTGAAGCTGTGAGTTTTATTACTACATACTACAGAATATTGTTTTAACTTTATTTGTTAGTGTGATATAAATCTAAAGAGAATACTATTCCTTTTCTATCTTACACATTGTACAATCCTACTCTCTAGTTAGGAAAAATGTAGTATATTTAGCTTTCATTTTAGTGTAGATAAATTCCTGGAAAATACTGCAACATAATAAGCTTTGCATTGATTTCTAAGGACCACTCATAATTTCAATAACTTAGATAATTGAATCTGAGACAGATGATTCGGCATTCCTAGTTGGTATTCTTAAGCTTCTCTCTGCTAATGCAGCTTCATGGCATATGCCAAGCTCTGACTGTATGCGAGAAGTATTCTGTTCATCCATCTCAGGAAGTACTTCAACCTCAGCAACATATTTCTTTGGTACCACAGACTTATTTAATTTTTCTTTCTTTTTTATCATTTCTTTGGACACTTAGATAGTATTTTAAGGCATAATTAATGAGGATTGAATTAATTTTAAGTGTATAAAAGATTTTGAAGCTGTTAGCTACCATATTTAAGTTCTTTTATTTTAATACATTTTATTTCGGGCATGGGAATGGGGGTGTTAAGGGTGTAGAGGTAGAGAAAGAGAGGGGGCAGTGAAGGAGAGAGAGGTTATTTAATTTCTATTAGAGCTATTTTAAATATGAATTCATTGATGCATGATACTATATATACTGTATGCATGAAAGTGAACATTTATAGAATGAACTACATTTCTAAATAATATTTTTGAGGCTTAAAATAGTTTTAGAGGTGTTTCTTTCCCACCTTTTATGCTCATTTAAAAGTGTGTGTGTGTGTGTCTGTGTGTGTGTGTGTGTGTGTGTG
Source organism: Rattus rattus (assembly GCF_011064425.1). NCBI lineage: Eukaryota > Metazoa > Chordata > Mammalia > Rodentia > Muridae > Rattus > Rattus rattus. Next base: position 51,297,570 of record NC_046172.1, read on the forward strand.
TGTGATATTCAATAGTAAGTCACACAAACGATTGCCTCTTAAAGTCTGTTTGTGTTATTATTGGAAAGCCAAGAGACATGTTGAGTCTTAATGGTATTCTGAGCTGTTAGATGCAGTGGATACTGACGTAATTGGAACACTGATACTCAGTCTTTGACAGGGCTTAATCAGTTAAATCCCTATCTTCTGCATTGCAGGGGGCTTCTCCATGGGTAGAACACAACCAAAGATCCGCAGAAACAGAAGGATAAAAACTTGGCTATGGGATACAGATGGGATGTCCATGATCTCATCACAGACTTCTGTTAATCTTAATTGTAGAAAATTAACACGTTAAGCACTTTAAAAATAGCACAGTCTACATTGTGGCCAGTGCAATAATAATTCTACTTTTTACGGGTTATTAAAAAGTTAAATGAACTCTTATAGTAGCAATTGGTTATTTTTTGTGTTTGATAGGAAAATAAAATATAATTGTTTTAATTGCTGTATTTTGATAATATATTTCAAGTATTACATAATGAAATAAATAATTTCCAGGCATTTTGGCTTGTTTAAATAATTTAAGGATCATTTTATAATGTCTCCAGAATCAAATCTCATGCACGCCATTATAGAATAGAAAGTAAATGTCTTATTAAACAAATTTATTTATTTATTTATTTATTTATTTATTTATATGTTGCTAGGATTGTGCGTACTACAATGGTATGTATCAGAGCCAGAGGACAACTTTCAGGAGTCACTTTTGTCTTTCCACATTGTGAGTCCTAGAGATGAACTGAGGTTTTTCAGACGAAGCAGTCAAGGCCAGTACGTGCTGAGCCACCTTCTCAGCTCTGTATTCGATTTTATACATGGAAACGTAATCATTTACTGGTTGAGTTGAAATAAAAAATGTCAACTTGTATTTTTAATGCTGAGTTTGCTTCTTCATGTTCTGGACATGCTACATGATCCATAGAAAGTTGTGACACCATTGTGGATGACCTTAAAGATTGCCGTACTGACTACTGGAAGTGGCCAGAAATTTGAGTCTGATTGATTGTGACGTTCTGTGTTTGGGAAGGGGAAAAGTGTGAGAAAGAGAACAAGGAGTGAAGTTTTTCGTCAATATTCCTAAGTTCATTTACATGACTTAATGTTAAATGTTTCAGCATTTGGGTGTTGTGCAGTTGGGCACTCCTGAGAGACTTTGGCATGATGGTGAACAGGTACAAGAGGGCTCAGCCCTCATAACCAGTAGGGTAAGCCAGTGCTTTCAGTAGCATTGATAAAAGGTTTAAGTTAAGAGAAAAACGTCCATACTTTTTTATTATTTGGCCAATTTAGACAATTCTTTAAGTTAGTTTTAATGTTCATAAAGAAATAATTATCTTCAATATTTATGTTGTATATGATATAAATATTCTTACACATATGTCATGTGAATTCATTTATTGATCCATTTTCTCACTATTAAAATTCACAAAAGATAAAGTATTTATATTCTAATATTAGATTTTATATTCATACTGTGTACTTAGTTTCTTATATTTTTAGTAACTTGGTATATTACTTGAAATTCTGTAGAGAAAATCAACAATAGAGTGAATACATATTTAAAATTTACTTATAGCCTATCTCACATGGTACGATCTAGTAGTTCAATAATGGTTATCTGGACACTGGATAGCTTGAGGACATGGTAGCTCCTTAATGAATCAGGATTAAATGCCCCAGAGATTTCAATTTGT
>NC_046172.1:51299405-51433851 GCF_011064425.1 Rattus rattus
CATGCCTCTACATGTGAAAAATTTGGGATGCAAGCTATATTTCATAAGAGTATTGGAAAAGACTCTGGACCTTAGTTGACACTATCAGAGAAGCATGAATTGGGATAATAGTAGAGGAGAATTCTGATATTATAGAGGAGGATATTCTATTATATGTCTATGTAGCAAGGGAAATGAAATAATTTGTTTTCATCTTACTATACTCCAAATTTTTTCCAAGCAATGTATATTTAAGTGTACCCTCTATGGTTTTGTTATCCTGAAGATTTATTTTTTTAAATGAGAAAATTCAAATAATACAGTTAACACAACTGTGGAATCAGTTAGACCTGTTAATCTCAATCCAAATTATCTATCCTATCCACAAATTTGTGTTTTGTACAGATCTCAGATATCCTGGATAGAGCCACACGTTGCTTAGAATATATCTTTAGATAAATTATTAGTCAGGAAATATATTTTTGTATTTGTCATGGTTCTCTAGAGTGCCAGAAATACTTACTTCTTATCTCTCTCTCTCTCTCTCTCTCTCTCTCTCTCTCTCTCTCTCTCTCTCTCTCTCTCTGTGTGTGTGTGTATGTGTGTGGGTGGTATTTATTAAAATAACATGCAGGCTATGATTCAACTAATTCAACAATGGCTGGCTATGAATGGATAGTTGAATCCAGAAATTTTTCAGTCCATGAGGCTGGATGTCTCAGCTAGTCTTCAATATATTCTGGAAATCCCAAAGAAATGGACTATAATAGACTTACTAGCAAGGCAAGGGAAAGCATGTAAAGAGCAAATGTTTCCTTCTTCCATGTCCTCACAGTGCTTCCAGCAGAAGGTGTGACCCAGATTAAAAGGCGGCTTCCCACCTCAGGATCTACATCAAAGGCTTGTGTCTTCTTATCTCAAAGGTCTAGACTAGAAGTGGATTCCACCCACTTAAAACCAACCCCCACCCAAATCTTAAAGGTGTGCCCTCCATTTCTGGATTGTCATTCTAGGTGTAGTCACATTGACAACCAAGAATAGGCATTGGAGTTTTAATGGGAGTTTTATTACATTGATTTACACAATAGGGATGGATAGTTTAACAATGGCCAACTGCTGGGTAGATAAGTCTGGCCTTTTCTTAGTCTATAAAGTTGAATGACTGACTGTTCAGCAGTCCTGGTTTCAAATCTTAGATGCTAGTGTTCAGTACAGACTGAAAAGTTAAAGAAGCAGAGCTCTGATGGCAAATGCAGCAGTGACAGCAGCAGCAAAACCAAATTCCCTGACCAATGAGGAGCAAGCATTAGCACTTCCTTTTCCTCAGGGCTCTTTAGAACTGGACAGGTAGGTGGAAATTGCCAATTCCCTCAACTAAATCCTTCCTGTAAATCCATTCCCAGACCCATAGCTGTCTTTTAGTTGGTTCCCTTTCTAATCATATCAACAATCATGATTAGCTATCATATCTCCTTCTCCCTTTTCCAGCACCACTTGTGGAAGCTTCAAGTTACACATTAACTGAAACAATTGCCCATTCTTACTAACTAGTTCACAGGTATCCAGTGGTTTGTAGTGTATATTTAAAGCAGCAAAGTTTAACATTGTAATTAATTAATTCTTAATAATTAATTAGAGCCAGTACTTGGAGTTCCTGATCCCCATAAGCATTCTGAAGCAAATAGGAATTAAATATCACAAAGGAATTAGGGCAAATTAGAAAGACCAAGCTAAAGAGCTAGAAAATGCATACGGCAACTTCCTTAGGGAGATCTGGAGATTAATATCATGCGGTCACACTATCAGTCAAAATGTCTATATTCCATTTCCTATTGAAATAAATGCAGTAAATTGAGCAGAATGTATGTGTGTATATGTATAAAATGTGTACATGTGCTCAAGATGGTGAACAGTTTGTTTTCTCATCTCTCCCCTCCCCTCCTTTATTCTCTTCTTGCCCCTCTCTTTTTCTGTCTTCCTTCTTTTCTTTTCTAGTAATGATCACACCATGTTTCTCAGGCTAGCCTATAGCTTATTATAAAGCCCATGATACCCTTGAACTCATTATTCTCCTACCTCAGTGAGCTAAGTGCTGTATTCTTGGGCATGCTCCACCATGCATGGTAATATATAGTTCTTATCAATAGAGTTCAGATTCATTTGTTTTCAATGGATGGTTTTGCTTTCTTCTTAAACCGCCAAATTAAAGAACTAACTATATATGGTTGTATGTATATGGTTTAATGACCATGACAAAGATCTTAATGCTTAAACTGAATATAGCTATATAAAGTGACATCTGTTACTGTTAGTAGTATTCAATCTATACATTCACTTGCAAAGAATATTAAAAGAAATGGGTTCTGAAATTTCATTATCAAATTCTGTCTGCTTGAGTATGGAATTATATCAACATTTTAAAATTTCCTGAAAGAGAATGTGATACAAGAAGTCAGTAATACTTTAAACATTGTTTTTAAAGCGAACATACACACAAACACACAATATGTAGTTTTGCTATGTTTCCCAGTTTAACCCTGAAATATTAGCCTCAATCAATCTCCCTTTCTTATCCTTTCCAATTTGGATTATAACTGCATGTTGTTATGCCAAGCTCCATGTCATACTTTTTACGTCAGGCTTTGTCATTTCACCATGAATTGTAGCTTCTAGGCACAAACACTCAGAAGATCTGTAAACCAATATTGTCTTTTGTTTGAAGTTGACTGAAATTTTTGGAAGGAGAAGTTTATGAAAATACGAAAATATAAGACTCCTCTCTCTCTCACACACACACACACACACACACACTTGATGGTAATTCATAGTTGTGATAGTTCCTCTGAATATTTGTGTCAGTAACTCCTGAATGGGGACAAAAACCTAAATTGGATGCAGATAAGGAAATGCAGTTTGACATGACAGCTGGATGATATCTAAAACTAGACTCACAGAAAACAAATCCAAAATTTGAGAGTGTTTTGGAAAAAGTGAGACAAAACATTTGGTATTGAAATGTCAAGGGTTGGAAGAAGCTTGTAGGGGTACAGAATATATAATCGTGGATACAAAGTGCAGGGGCCAGGAAGGGAGTCTGGAAAGAGGCACTAAAGGGAAACTGTAGCCTGTTCTGGGTATTATTATCCTGGGAACAGGGACCAGGAACAGTGTGGGAGCAGGATTTCTATCATAAGCAGGACAGAGGTAGGGAAAAACAGGACATTCTAGAAGCAGTCAGAGGGAAACTAGCTAAGTAAGTGATGAAAGGTAGTCAGGAAGCCAGGGCTGTTTCAATCTGAAGCCAAAAATCATGTCTGTTGAAGGCAGATAATAAGGAAACATGTGCTTTGAAAGAACAAAGGGGAAGTTAAAGCCTATATTATAACCTGGGAAATAAGAGGTAGGCCATGGAAGAGATTAATTGGAAAAGCTGAGTTTGGGGTCTAGGGAATATTGTCACCCTTTATATTCACAATAAATGCTGAAAGGAACTTCTTTGTAAATTCACCTGTTCAGTGACTATCATTATCTGCCATCATTGCAAATATACCAATCTTTTCCCAGATTTTCTTTTTCAGTGTTTTCTGCATGTGTTTTGAATAGATTGAGGGAAACTGTTAGTAGAGAAAAAACAAATCAAGTCCAACCAGAAAGGCCCATTTCATTCCATTTGTAACCACATAAAGCTCCCTTCACTAAAGAACAAGGGCTCACATTCATGTCGTATGCCATCTCCGGGTCCTGAAAATAGAAAGCACATTTGCTATTAAAAAAATTCTTAAATGGTCCTTCTTAGATTAAGGCAGCAATAACATTAGCTTCCTTTGTTGTAGCTCTAAACTATGTTTTATGACTATGTAGGCAGAAAAATCAATTACTTTTAAATCCTGTATTTTTAAATTAGCTATACATTGCTTCCAGACACTTGTTGCCAGCTCATAGCCCAATAAAATATTTATGACCTGTTCTTTTTGGAAATATGTAAAGGTCCTAGATCTTAAATATGCTATAGTGGAGCTAGATCATCAAGGTGAAATGGTTGAGAAGGTCCTTTCATTGGACACCTGCCAAAGTATGGGGCACAGATAAAATAATACACATATCCTAGACCCAACTTGGTTTCTTATGGCTCCATGTCCGCCCAGGACTTCCAATGTATGATTAAACATTCTATCCTAAAATGAAGGCTCAAGTTTTGTCAGTCTTCTTTGTTGTGGAAATGAGCAACAGGTGCCCTCTATTTCCAGGGTCTCTGGACTTTAGTAATTCCATAAATATCTTCAAGATTTCTGACCTGGGCTTGCTGAGCCATCTTCAAGACTTTTAGCCAGGCAGCTGTTGCAAGAATGTGATGGTGTAATGGAGCCATGCAGAGAGACCTTCTCTGGGGATAAATTGTTCTTGGTCCCAGGATCGAGTTCTATCTTAAAAAGAAAACTTTGGTGGGTTCATTGCATTCCATGCTTGCAGACAGGCCCTGGAATGTTGCTGCATGCCACTAGTAAATATATCCTCAGGAAATATGACCAGCTACAGTTATAAATATCTTCCAGAGAGATTTATTATTTTACTTATCATGGTCCTACAATAAATTATTAGAAGACAAATGATTGTGACATATCTCTGAGCAGGTTGAATTTGATGTTAGTGGAGGACATGATGATTATCCCATTGGTAAAAGTATTTAGTCTCAATTAGTAAGACAATTCTTCTAGTCTCATAAGGTAATAATACTATACCACATTTTGATAAAAAAGAAAACTATGTATGTTTATAGTATAATAAAAGTAATAATAGAAATGAATTTTTAATATTCATTCATTTTAGTGCAGATAGTGGGATTACAAATTTGTGTAAAACAGGGTTTCATTTTGGCAAACTACATGACAATCTAGGAGAGAAAAAGTAGAGGCTGATGAGACCTGGATTTAAAAATATAGTGTAGCTTTATGGTATATGAAAGTCTCTATGGCACCAGAGAAAACTTTAAAAAATAGGGTTTTCTGGAGACAAGCTTCCATTACATCCCTGTTGTCCTGAACACACTTTGGCTGGCCTTACAGATTCTCCTGCCTCTGCCTCTGATTAAAGGCTGTATGCTACCATTCACAGACTATAATTTTTTTTTTTTTGGATGAGGGTAGAGAAACTTCTTTTGCCTAGAAAGAGAAGGAAATCCTTTAGCTGAGGCTCTGAATGCTGAGTAGCTTTACTGGATTAAAAGGAGATTATTATAAAAAGAGGAAATAGCACTTGTAAGGACACAGATGAGGAACTGAAAGTTGAAAGTGTTAAATCTTAGTATGCGAGAGGAGGAACTAAGTCTTTCTCCCCATTTTCCTGTTTCTTTTTGAGCCATGATCTTACTGTGTAATCTAGGCTGGCCTGAAGGTTGCCAATAAACAAGCTGACCTGGAACTTCTTCTATTCCTCCTTACTAAGAACTAGAGGTTAAATGTACCTAAGAAGATATTTGTATTTTACTTACGTGTTCATTATGGAGCTTCTGAAGGATATTAAGTGGGAAACTATTACAGTCATGAGTAGTTTTGATTTTTTGGGACAGGGTCTCATATAGCCCAGACTAACTTCAAATTCACTATATAGCCAAGGATGACCTTGAACTCCTGATCTCTTTCCTCCATCTCCCAAGTACTCAGATTGTAAGAATATATTACCATGGTGGAAGTGTTAAAGAAGGAATTGATTACTACAAACTGAATCTGAGAAAATATTTAGAAAATTATTATAATTAGCTTGAAAAGTTCTCAGGGAGAACTTCCCCTCGGGATGGAGGTCCTCTAACTCAATGACCAGACCGAGACCACCGGATGCAATTAGCAAGAGGATTTGGTTTATTGTCAGGATACACAGGCACAGACACCTGTGGGGGCTTCAGTCACTGGGACTGGCGCGCCCCACGGGAACTAAGGATGGGCTTTTATAGGATTCTGGGGAGCAGAAGCAAGCATACAGAAGCAGATGCATGGTTACAGGGATATAATTGGTGGATTCTAATGTGGCAAGGGTTCAGCCCGGGGGCAAGTTTCAGCTACCTTCCTGGAACATAAAGACTTCCAAAGGTTTAGCCGGGGCAAGTTCCTAGCTACCTTCCTGAAACATAAGACTGACTCGGCCCCCCACCAGGGTGTGGGACCTCTCCCGGCTTTTTCTCATTGTCAGGCGCCAACCGCAGTCGCCCTGTTGCCATGTCTTCAACCATACACATCCTGTTTGGCAGCCGCTGTGTACTCAGTGTTCTAACCTTTCTCTGAACCAGTCATCTTAAGTACAGCCTTGCAAAATGGCGTTATTGTTGCTAAGCTGGGGTCTTTCATTCCCCCATTTTTTTTAGACTTGAGTAAAATCCTTTACTCAAATCGAATTCTAAGGAATCTCTTTCTGTTGTCTTACCCTCTGGTATTGTTGGTGAGAAAAGCGCCTGAATGACTGAGAGTCTGTTCTTTATGAACTGCATCAATCTGTTTAGAATGCAGGGGCCCAAGAGGAGGATTAGGAGGAGAATGATTAAGGGTCCCATCAAGGTGGACACCAGGTAGCAAACCAAGGGGATCTATTAAACCAGCTCTCTAACCATCCCTGATGGGCTTTCTCTGTCTGCCTTTTGTCTAACCTTTTTCTAAGTTTATTCATGGAGTCTTTAATTACTCTTGAATGGCAGTTCTGAATTCTCTATAAGCCTTGTATTGCAACAGCAGATGTCCTTGTGCTGCCCTTTTTTGCAGCACCTAGATAGCCTTAGCCCTAAGTAATTCTCAAACCTCTTTTGTGGCTTACTAAGTTTTAGCATCAGGATTCTAATCTGGACACTATCTAAACCTATACACCAAGGTCATGACCAGCTTTTTAGAACTTCTAAACTTATATAGATTGTGATCCCCGAGGCACAGTCCCAAGAAGTGTTAGAGTACTAGCATATACAATGTTATATCATTTGTAATGAAAATCAAGCCTATCTCACACCTATCTTGATAGAACCCAGGACAAACATGACTGAATTTCCTTCTAGGTCTCAGCTCTCAGCCCCAACAGCTAGCTAGTACACGGCTGGTGAGGGCTGAGAATTGACAGCTGTCAGGGTGGTCAGCAGCACCAGGTATAGTCCTTTCCAGCACAGGCTCGAATGTCTGGGCTCAGTAGCTGCAGTCTCCGACCTGGAACTCAGGGTCTCGGGCATAGGCTGTGAGCAGATTTCTTTCTGTATCACCTGTAGGTCTTTTTTAGCCTGGGCACACAAATCATTATTACTATGGCACTATGACATGTTGGTTCAGTAACATCATCTAATACAGTCAGGGGGAGCTGAGGCCCCATATAAGATCTCAAAGGGGGTAAGGCTGAATCTGGGGGTATTTCTTGCTCTGAAGAGAGCAAGAAGGAAGGAGTATCACCCAGTCTGTGCCAGTCTCCATGGTCAATTTGGTCAGGGTCTCTTTTAGAGTTTTATTTATTTACTCTACCTGTCCTGAACTTTGAGGTCTGTAAATACAATGTATTTCTAATCGACCTCCTAAATATTTCATGGCCACACCCTGGCTTACCTTTGGCAACGAAAAGTAGGGCTATTGTCTGACCAGATTATTTTGGGCATTTTAAATGGGGAAGATTTCTTCCAGTATCTTCTTGATGATTGTAGAGGCCGTCTCGCTTGGTGAGGAGCCCTGTTTGCTTGTTAAGTATTTATTTATTGACATATCTTATATTTTCTATTGTCTCTCTGGCCAAAATTATAAGTAACATTTTATATTCTAAGTGAGACCATCCCTTAGTCCAATCCCCAGTTCCCAGTGGCTGTCTCTTGCAGGTCTGTAACCAGGATAGGCTCCTGCATAGCCATTTCTGAGCCACTTTATCTGCTTTTGTTACTGCCCCATGTCACTGAATCTCTTCCTCCTGTTTTCCTGGGCAATGAATAGTACTCACAGTTGTTGGCTTCACCCAGGGCATCCAAGAGATGGCAAAGGCATCTGCAGTGCTGATGTGCTGGGGCGTAGAAGTTCAGCCATCCCAGATGACATCGTTTTTGTTCACCATGGCAGCACCCACTTCTCGGCTTTCAGCAGCGGTCAATCAGCCAGTCGCAGAGGTCTTTTTTTCCACCCATGGGCTTCTGCCAGTGCTTGACACTCGTGCTGTGGTGGCTCCAGGTCCGGGACTGGGCAGCAAGGTGACCAGATTGTCCCCACCTGGTGGAGAATCTAGTCCATGGCAGCTGACCAGTGGTCCCATCTTTTGGGACACTCTATTCAAAGGCAAACATCAGCCACTCTATCACAGTTTAAGTCCTGGATTGGGTGATGATTGTTAGTGCCCGGCTGGCAGGAACAGTGTATTCCAGGCAGAATGGCACTAAGCCACACATCTCCCAGCATCAGGTACTGATACACTGAGACAGGTCTTAAGCTCCACATACACAGTCTGTAGATATGCATATACATGGCCTCACCCAGCCATCTCAGCCCACACAAGCCATTTTGGAGAGCAAATTTCTCATGAGCAAGGGATGGGGCAGTCAGGGATGACTATGAACCAGTGGGTTACCCAACCCACGCCAAGGTCCACTGTTCTTCGGGCAGTCCATAAGTATTGTTCGTTGTCAGTCCTTTGCACTCAAGGTCTTTGGATATTGGCCCACAGCATAGGAGCACAGAGCATTGGGTCCCTGTATCCACACTTCCCTTTTTATCTCTGTACATAGCCAGCACTCTAGGACCAAGAAGCTCCCCACTGGCCCCTCTTGTTCTTTCTTGGGCAGTCCCTGACCCAGTGTCCTTTTTCTTTGCATTAGGCACACTGATCTTTAGCCAGGAATTCTCTTCTGTTGCCAGGTACTATCTTCCTAGGTTCTCTAACTACTGTGGCCAGTATATGTTCTTCTCTCGTCTTTTATCTCTCTTTAGCTCTCTAACTTCTTCTTCAGCAACTTAGCTTAACTCTTTATATCTTTTCCTTATCTTAGCCAGATTGGGGGCATTTTCCAGCCCTCAGAGACTCCACCTGAGCCTGGCGGCAGACCTGAGCACTCCCACCTTCAGGCGCCTGAAGAGAGCAGGCAGAAGTGAGGGCCTTCATCCGTGTCTGGAACCTTCTTCTGGCCTCCAGTAGGATTCTGTCTTTCCTCAGTGGTAAAGAAGACCTGTAACAGCTACTAACAAGCATCTCAAATGGGATGGGAGAAAACAAGAGAATCTTGAGAATAGAGGTTCACTGAAGAGGGCAAACAGCATTAGTCACACAATAAAAACAGGAGGCTCTCTTGGGACCAAAAGGCCATTGTAAATATAAGCACAACTTTGTCTATGAAACAGAAAGGCGAGCAGAGGGCAGCCTATCTGTTACCGGGCGTCTCTCTGGACTTAGATTTTCCTTAAGGAGTACCTTCTCTTCAGTGTCAGCTTGGTGGCTTTGCCTCTCAAGAGAACCAGCCTCCAAATGACACTAGGCTTCTCAAAAAAGATTAACAGACAAAAAAAACCAGAAGTGCGACAAAACAAAAAGACAACTGGCCACCACAAGATCACCACAAAACCAAAATTGATTCAGATGGGAGCTTCTGGGAGCTCACAAAAACAGATGAAGGGATGGATTCCCACATCACTCCTCTTTTCCCAACCAGAACACAAAACAAAGACCAAGACACACAGACAAAACCACTTGGAAATACAGATGCACAGGAGGGCAGGTCTTTTTCTCCAATCTAGGAGAATCACTGAATCCTCACAGGCACCCAGATGGGAATCTCCCAGGCGCCCCTGGGGTCCCTCCCTCACCTCCTGGGACGCCTCCCAGGGCAGTGCAATCAGTGAGCCCCAGGCACGTTTGTCGGGCCACACTCGCTTCTCTCCTGAGAAACAGCCTCCCCTCTCAGCCCGAGATGGGAGTGACTGCAAAACCAGAACTCCAGAACTCACGAGCAAATACAGACCCAGAGTAGCAAATACAGACCCAGAGTTTAGCCGGCACAAAAACACAGACACAGACAAAGATACAGATGTTATCTCACCTCCAAGTGGGTCTTTGGAGACGAGGGTGGTCACCCATCCCTGACGAGCCCCCAAATGAAAGACCCCAGAGTGGGGGAGACCTCACTCAAGTCTCAGGATGACGAACCCCAAGAACTCACACAAGACCGGCCCTTGTTGTAATTACATGAGGTTTATCGACAGCAACCAGTGCACTGGGGTCGAGACTCAGATCCCTAACCGAGGGGCAGGAGTTCGACCCTGAGAGGCTGGGAGAAGAGGTATTTAAAGGGAGAAACCACAACCTGAGGGGGGCAGGGATGGGCCATAGAATAACAGTGAAAAATCAAGAAGAACTCTGTCTCCAAGATTGTTTCCTAGGAGAAGCTGTCTCTTACTTCTCAGATTGTTTAACTTCATGGTCCGCTAGTTCTTAGGAGACGTTGTTTCCTGCTTCTCAAAATTGTTCTCTAAGATTTATGGTCAGCTAGTCTCTGGGAGAAAGCTGTTGAACTGGCCAATGTAATTATCCATTCTATAGCCCTAGAGAGGCTTCTCTGTCCCCCAACCTGGGGCATTTTGACCATAGGGCAGGAACTGGCTGCTATGGGGATAGGATCAATCAACTCCTCTCTTGGAATAGGGCCAGCAGATAAGGCAGGCTCTCTTAAAGAACTTCTCATAATGAACACTCTCCTTCTGTGAGCAAGTGTTGAAGGTCTGGCCACTGAAGGCAGCAACTGGCAAAGCGTTAACCCCTGGCAGGCCTCATCACCTTGAAACTCCTCTTACACTGATTTGGCCTGAGCTGCGCCACTGCCCACGCCAGCCTGCAGCTTGTTAGCAGGCCTGTATGCTCAACACCCTCAGCCCCTACATTTTTACTCTGTGTTGTCCCTTCCTTAGAAGCTGTGGAATGTTTAAGCCAACAGGGGAGAACTTTTTTCTTTAGGATCTAAGGTAAAGCTTTCAGGCTCTTGTTAATACCTGTTTTAGATGGGGCAAATTCGCTAACCTGGAGTCCTTCATACACAACTGTTAATAGCAGCTCAAACTGGACAAGGGAGCAAAGGAGGGGCATCTCTCCTGGGGAGAGGCTCAAGAGAGAAAAGATAAAACTCCCCAGCAGAAAAACAATTTTTCTCAAGCAAATTATTTCCAAGTTAAGCACCAAGAGGACCAAGTAAAACTCCTTGACAAACAAAGCAGTTTCATGATTTCAAACACAGTCGTCAGTCCAAGATTTTAAACACAGTCGTCAGTCCAAATTCGAACACGAAACAAAAGTCAAAAAGACACTAACAGACACCAACACGTCCAGAAAACCACAGTCAGGTCACAAAGAAGACAAACAATTCCATCAGTCAAACAAGTAACAAACAGACGCGCCGCGCGGCTTTGGTACCAAACTGAAAGCAAAAAGTCAGATGGAGGTGGCAAAGGTCCGGGGCCCTCTGAAAGCCAAAAATACAGACAGAGGTGTCGTAAGTCCGGATCCTCCTCCTCTAACCAGAGTCCCAGATTGAGCCCCGAAAAGTCGGGCTCCTAACACCCTTGGAACGTCTTCCAGGGCTGCGGGGCGAGAAGTCCGAGCTCGTCAGCTCCTTCTTCGTCCCGCCCAAATTCCAAACAACCTGGCTGAGCGCTCACAGAACAGACAGAATAGGGCAGAACGAGACAGAATCAGACAGACGCCGGCCGGCTTACCTCCCAGTGGGTGGTCGGTGGTCCCTGGGTGGAGGATCTCCTTTCCCGGCCAACGCACCAAATGAAAAGTTCTCAGGGAGAACTTCCTCGGGATGGAGGTCCCTAACTCAATGACCAGACCCAGACCACGGATGCAATTAGCAAGAGGATTTGGTTTATTGTCAGGATACAGGCACAGACACCTGTGGGCGTCAGTCACTCGGGGGACTGGCATGCCCACGGAACCAAGGATGGGCTTTTTATAGGATTCTGGGGAGCAGAAGCAAGCATACAGAAGCAGATGCATGGTTACAGGGATATAATTGGTGGATTCTAATGTGGCAAGGGTTCAGCCGGGGCAAGTTCTAGCTACCTTCCTGGAACATAACAACTGACTCGCCCCCCAAAGGTTTAGCCGGGGCAAGTTCCTAGCTACCTTCCTGAAACATAAGACTGACCCCCACCAGGGTGTGGGACCTCTCCCGGGCTTTTTCTCATTGTCAGGCGCCAACCGCAGTCGCCCTGTTGCCATGTCTTCAACCATACACATCCTGCTTGGCAGCCGCTGTGTACTCAGTGTTCTAACCTTTCTCTGAACCAGTCATCTTAAGTACAGCCTTGCAAAATGGCGTTACTGCTGCTAAGCTGGGGTCTTTCAAGCTTAGACAAGGAGTCTTTTAGGACTTGATTTAAACCATAGTAATGGGTATAGATAGCAAGACTTAGATGTGTTAAATGCTTGGAAAGTAAACTCAGGTGGAAGCATAGAGGGAGTACACAAATAGTGATAAAGAAACACAGTACTTTGTGGTTTTGAGAAACTGGGAGAGTAAAAAATGTCATGAGTAGAAGTATCACTAAAAGGGGCAATTCAGTTTTAGGGAGGCATGTGTGCCTTACTTTACTATTTGGTTAAAGATGAGGAGGTTATAGAAGAATCAGGTGTCACTTGAATGAATATATGGGACTGGAGATTTGAAAAGTGGGCAGGATACAAGATAGAAAATTTAGATTTGTACTCATCAATGTGACATGAACCATGAATGGGGTAGATGGGTTTTCTGAAAGTTTGGCAAAGCCATTCCTTCCTCTTTTGCTTATCTTACCTGAAAACCTAGTGACAACAAACAGAGACATTTATCCTTTCTTAAAATAATTGTTACTATTCCATGTGTATGACTTTTCTGCCTGAGTGTGTATCTGTATGTTACATGTGTACCTGGAGCTCACAAAGGGCCTCAGCCTTCCTGAAACTGGACTTACAGACAGTTGTGAGATGTCATGTGAGTGCTGGGAATTGAACCTGACTGTCTGTGAGACTAGCTTGTGCTCTTAACAGCTGAGCTATCTCCCCAGCCCCCACAGCATTTCTTAAACGTGTCCCAACTCAGATACAATGATCAAGAGGTGTGCATTTAGGATCCTTGGGTTTCATCAAAATATTATTGTACTGTTGTATTATTGTTTTAATATTGGAAGCTAGAAGCACATCCTCATACCCAATATCCCAGCTTGAGTCTAAATTTATTACTGATGATGACTCAGAATTGGGAGGACTTGAAATTGACCTACCAGGACTTTATTGATAAGCAAACATGAATTACCCATGTGGAAAAAAAAGTTCTTCTAAAATAGCGGGTGTCAACCCAGAAGTCTTAAAGGATCCCAATGCTCAGAATGCTTATGTCTAGTTCATGAGAGCCTCTGAAGTTGATACCTGAACATACCATTATTCATTAAATTTCCACAGGTAATTCTCTCTATGTAGCCAAGTTTGAGAATGCCTACTCTAGAAAATGAGAGCCTAGAGATTTATAGATGTAGGTCAATAATACTGAGCAGCGTGGGAAGGAAAAGTATGCTCAAGGAAACATATTGCCAGCAACTAAACTGAATGTAGGCTCACCTTCTGAGAACCATACATGAGACTGCACCTCAATTGCCATATCTGAGATCTAGGTACAAAAGAGCCACAAGAAGAGAGTAAAAGCTGATCTGTCACAACAAACTTATTCAGATTGCAAAAGTGCAAGCAGCCAACACTGGCATTGGCAACAGCACTGTTGTGTTTGTACTAGTGTTCTCTTCATTCATCAAAATGTTTACTGAGAGTCAGTGCTATACACAAGGTATTAACATACTTGCTGAACATAGCACAGCCAACAAGGCATATCAAGATTGAGAGAAATCTTCTGGCTGGAGACGAGCAAAACCAACACAAGGCATTGCTTACTATTATGTGGAGTTTTATAAATACAATAGTGCTGTAGGTCGACGTCATTATGAAGGCGAGGACTGGAACAAGTTAGATCAAGGCCATGATTGGACAGTAAAAGAATAAGGCGGGGACAAACTTTTTGTAGGGTGGGAGAGAGGGAGAAGGAGAAGGAGGGAGAATCAAAATGAAGACTGAGAAGGATGACCCAGATTCGGGTGGTCCTGAATTGCCAAGGTAGCTGGGATGGATTTCTGTAGACAAATTTATCTTATCTAGGTAGGCAGTTTATATCCTTATCAATTGGTTGTAAGTTTGTTGTGTGGATGTATTGTACATTGCATATTTAATATATAAATCTGGTTGTTGGGTTACAGTTTGTTGAGTCTTGATATTACTGGGTAGCTGGGACCAGAGATCCCCCCTGGCCAGGGCTGGCCAGGGTGACCAGCAATAGAAGCAGAGAGACTCATGGAGCCAGAAGATAGTTAGGCCAATGTGGCATGGTGCCTCACTGAAGCCATTGGCTGCTGAAATAAATTAATGTTAGTTCTATATGGCCCTACAGTGCCAGAACTAATGCCAGGGAGCAACTGCCCGGATCAGAGAGTATCAGGAGCCCATCATGGAGCCTTGACACACTGGAACTGGTCGTGCTGCTTTTTATTTTAATTATACCACAACATAATTCAAAGGAAAATGAGTGGGTATCCCTTTGATTGGCAAGTCACAGAAGTTTGCTATTTACTGAGGTAGCATTAAAGGTATGTGATTACTGACAATAAAGAGAGAACTATATGAAGCACATAAGAATAACAGTCTGCTGTAAAGAACAGAGGCTGCAATAAATCTCAAGGAAGAAGCAAATTTGGCTTGTCTGAGAAACAGAAAAGAAACCAGTATGACTAGATCAGGCAGATTGGAGAAAGTATTAACACAAGGCAAAAGTTATAGAGGTGGCTAAAGGATAGGTCATATACAACTTGTAAAGCCATGACAAGGAGCCTGAACATAATTATTTACTAACTTGTTTTTGAGATGAGAAATACGAAGAGATCCTATTTCTATTTTTTTTTCTTTTCTTTTTTTCATCTTTTATTAACTTGAGTATTTCTTATTTTACATCGATTGTTATTCCTTCCCGATTTCTGGGCCAACATCCCCCTAACCCCTCCCCCTCCCCTTCTATATGGACTTCCCCTCCCTGTCCTCCCTCCATTAATACCCTCCCCGCAACAATCACGTTTACTGTGGGTTCAGTCTTGGCAGGACCAAGGGCTTCCCCTTTGACTCTTACTAGGCTATTCATTGCTACCTATGCAGTTGGAGCCCAGGGTCAGTCCATGTATAGTCTTTGGGTAGTGGCTTAGTCTCTGGAAGCTCTGGTTGGTTTGCATTGTTGTTCATATGGGGTCTCGAGCCCTTCAAGCTCTTCCAGTCCTTTTCTGATTCCTTCAATGGGGTCCCATTCTCAGTTCAGTGGTTTTGGGTTGGCATTCGCCTATGTATTTGCTGTATTCTGGTGTGTCTCTCAGGAGAGATCTACATCTGATTCCTGTTGGCCTGCACTTCTTTGCTTCAACCATCTTATCTAGTTTGGTGGCTGTGTATGTATGGTCCACATGTCGGGCAGGCTCTGAATGGGTTTTCCTTCTGCCTCTGTTCTAAACCTTGCCTCCCTATTCCCTGCCAAGGATATTCTTGTTCCCCTTTTAAAGAAGGAGTGAAGCATTCGCATTTTGGTCATCCTTCTTGAGTTTCATGTGTTCTGTGCATCTAGGGCAATTCAAGCATTTGGGCTAATAGCCACTTATCAATGAGTTCATACCATGTGTGTTTTTCTGTGATTGGGTCACCTCACTAAGGATGATATTTTCCAGTTCCCTCCATTTGCCTATGAATTTCATAAAGGCATTGTTTTTGATAGCTGGGTAATATTTCATTGTGTAGATGTACCACATTTTCTGTATCCATTCCTCTGTTGAAGAGCATCTGGGTTCTTTCCAGCTTCTGGCTATTATAAATAAGGCTGCTATGAACATAGTGGAGCATGTGTCTTTGTTATATGTTGGGGCACCTTTTGGGTATATGCCCAAGAGAGGTATAGCTGGGTCCTCAGGTAGTTCACTGTCCAATTTTCTGAGGAACCTCCTGACTGATTTCCAGAATGGTTGTTCCAGTCTGCAATCCCACCAACAATGGAGGAGTGTTCCTCTTTCTCCACATCCTCGCCAGCATTTGCTGTCTCCGGAGTTTTTGATCTTAGCCATTCTGACCGGTGTGAGATGAAATCTCAGGGTTGTTTGGATTTGCATTCCTTTATGACCTAAAAGATGTTGAACATTTTTTTAGGTGTTTCTCAGCCATTCGGCATTCCTCAGCTGTGAATTTTTTTTATTAGCTCTGAACCCCATTTTTTAATAGGGTTATTTGTCCCTGCAGTCCTAACTTCTTGAGTTCTTTGTATATTTTGGATATAAGCCCCTCTATCAGTTGTAGGATGGGTAAAGATCTTTTCCCAGTCTGTTAGTTGCCGTTTTGTCCTAACAACAGTGTCCTTTGCCTTACAGAAGCTTTGCAGTTTTATAAGATCCCATTTGTCGATTCTTGATCTTAGAGCATAAGCCACTGGTGTTTTGTTCAGGAAATTTTCTCCAGTGCCCATGTGTTCAAAATGCTTCCCCACTGTTTCTTCTATTTTTATTTTAAATGGCTATTCATATTGTTGTAGAAATTTTAATACTTTGACTACTTAAATATTCATATTTATTGTTGCAATATTTACAATAGGGATGAAATGGAAACAACCTAAATATACATCTATGGATAAATGAATAAAACAAATTATATATATTCATAAAAAGCAATCAAAACATGTTTACATGAAAATGGTAGGCTAAGTAGAAGAACCCAGACTCTAACACAAATATAAATTCTTTCTTATAGTCAGAATATAGACTTAAAATTATTTATATGTGTGTGTGTGTGTGTGTGAGAGAGAGAGAGAGAGAGAGAGAGAGAGAGAGAGAGAGAGAGAGAGAGAGAGAGATCAACTAAGAAAGAATCAGAGGAAGTATCTCTCAAGGGATATAGGATATTGAGAGCATAATGGAAGATAATTGATAAGAAAGGAGAAGGCGGGACTAACTAGGGTAAGCGAAAGAACTAGTCAGAGAGGAAGCATATAGGTGAAGTGTAAACTTAAGTGTTCTTTGGAAGGTTGTTTGGATGGTGTTTTGCTGGAGTAAACACATGATAGAACATTTAGCTGAAGTGGACACAGGTGAAAGGCTAAGATAGACTCATGAAGGAATGTTTCACTAAAGCAGACACAGGAGAGAGGATGTTCTGCTAAAGCAAGCACGTGAAAGGACATGTGATGAAAGAGTCTTCTCTAACAACACTCATGTATTGGTCTGACTTACACTGCATAGTTGAGCTCAATTTGTCAGAACTTCATAGAGAGAAACATACCAAAAATTTTTGGTGGTGTGCTGCACTTTCTTGCTGCTTCTGGGGATTGAACAGATTGGCAAAGTGATGTTAGCTGAGACGGAGGCACATACTAAGGGAAGTGGTACTGAGGTAAGACTCATGAAGGACACATGATGTTTGGAAGGAGTATAAAAAGGACTCCACAAACAGCACCAGAGGCTGAGATAGGATTGTTTATAGAAGAAGCTGTGCAAAATTTCTTGGTCTTGCAACATTGCTCATCTCCACTTCCTTGACAAAGGCATGGCTAAGAACTCCTGGCATCCTTCTGGATCCCTCCTGCTGAGTCTGGACTGTCTGTGCTAGGTAATCTGACCACTGCTGATTATTGACTGCTACCTTCACTCTACCAAACTGGACTCCTGGCGTATCTGTAAAGTGTTTGTGAATAGATCGAGCTATCATTGCTAACCTGTGAACAAATTGCCTATTTTCAGACAAAACAGATAGGAATTGCTCCAAGGAACCCTTTCTAAACAGGTCTACTTCCCCTTTATCCTTTCTTTTCCATTAGCTCTGTTGGGTGGTGGGCTAAAAGGGAAGTTACAGCATTTAGGATTCATCATTAAAAATAGGCATTGAGGTACCTAAATCCTGAGGGGGAGGGAGCTGGAGTATCTGAAGTGTGGACTATCCTGAGAGCTGAGGGGAGACCACCACGTCTGCTCACATTCCTGGTTCAAGAGGAACCTGCCCGGAGCCCTCTGGACACAAAAACCCAGGGGCAGTATGGGACAAGACCCATCCTGTTTCTCTCTATGCCCAGAGCTGACCTGGTCCCACAGCTCTCTGTGCCCAGATACTAATGGGAGAAAGCCGGTCTCTGACTGTGCTGACATGCAGGGTTACAGGAGGGTCAAGCTACTCTCAGAGACAAGACCAACTAACACCAGAGACAATCATATGGCAAGAGGCAAGCACAGGAAACTAAGCAACAGAAACCAAGTCTACTTGGCATCATCAGAGCCCAGTCTTCCTACCAAAGCAAATACTAAATATCCAAACACAGTGGAAAAGCAAGATTTGGATTTAAAATCACATCTCATGATAATGATAGAGGGCTTTAAAACAGACATAAATATCTCCCTTAAAGAAATACAGGTAAACAAGTAGAAGCCCTTTTATAGAGGAAACACAAGAATCCTTTAAAGAATTACAAGAAAACACTACCATCCAAGGATTTGAAACATAACCATCCAAAATCTAAAGTTGAAATAGAAACAATAAAGAAATCACAAAGGGAGACGACCCTGAAAATAGAAAACCTAGGAAAGAGATCAGGAGTCATAGATACAAGCATCACCAACATAGTACAAGAGATAGAAGAGAGAATCACAGAGGCAGAGGATATCATAGAAAACATTGACACAACTGTCAAAAATAAACCCTGCAAAATACAAAAAGCTCCTAACCCAAACCATGCAGGAAAGCCAGGACACAATGAGAAGATCAAGCCTAAGTATAATAGGTAGAGAAAAGAGTGAAGATTTCCAACTTAAATTGTCAGTAAATAACTTCAACAAAATTATAGAAGAAAACTTCCCTAAGCTAAAGAAAGAGATGCCCATAAATATAAAAGAAGCCTACAGAACTCCAAAGAGATTGGACCAGAAAAGAAACTCCTCCCGTCACATAATAGTCAAAACCAAATGCACAAAACAAAGAAAAAATATTAAAAGCAGTAAGGGGAAAAGGTCAAGTAACATATAAAGGCAGACCTATCAGAATCACACCAGACTTTTCGCCAGAAACTATGAAGGCCAGAAGATCCTGGACTGATGTCCTACAGACACAAAGAGATCACAAATGCCAGTCCAGGCTAATTTATCCAACAAATCTCTCAATTAACATGGATGGAGAAACCAAGATAATCCATGACAAACCAAATTTACACAATATCTTTCTACAAATCCAGTCCTACAAAGGATAATAGATGGAAAACTCCAACACAAGGAGGGAAACTATACCCTAGAAAAGCAAGAAAATAATCTTCTTGCAGCAAACTTAAAAGAAGAGAGCCACACAAACATAATTCTACCTGTAACAACAAAACGACAGGAAAACAATATTATTTAATATCTTTTAACACCAATGGACCCAATTCCCCCAATAAAAAGACATAGACTAACAGACTGGATACATAAAGAGGACCCAGCATTTTTCTGCACACAAAAAAACACCTCAGTGACAAAGACAGACACTACCTCAGAGCAAAAGGCTGGAAAACAATTTTCCAAGCAGATGATCTCAAGAAAAAAGCTGGAGTAGCCATTTAATATCCAATAAAATTGACTTTCAAACAGTTATCAAAAAAGGTAAGGAAGGACACTTCATATTCGTCTGAGGAAAAATCACCAAGATGAACTCTCAATCCTGAATATCTATGCTCCAAAAGCAAGTGTACCTACATTCATAAGAGAAACCATATTAAAGATCAAACACACATTGAAGCTCACACAATAATAGTGGGAGATTTCAACACCCCACTCTCATCAATGGACAGATCATGTAAACAGAAACACAGTGAAACTAACATAAGTTATGAACGAAAAGGATTGAATAGGTATCTACAGAACGTTTCATCTTAAACCAAAGAATGTGCGTTCTTCTCAGCACCTCATGGTACATTCTTCAAAACTGACCATATAATTGGTTACAAAACAACCCTTAACCAATACAAGAAGATTGAGATAATCCCATGCATCCCATCAGACCACTATAGCCTAAAGTTGGTCTTCAGTCACAGCAAAAGCAACAGAAAACCCACGTACATGTGGAAACTGAACAATGTTCTACTCAATGAAAGCTTGGTCAGGGAAGAAGTAAAAAAGAAATTAAGACTTTTTAGAATTTAATGAAAATGAAGGCACAACATACCCAATCTTATGGGGCACAATGAAAGCAGCACTAAGAGGAAAACTCATAGAGCCTCCAAAAAGAAACTGGAGAGAGCATACACTAGCAGTTAGATAGCACACCATAAAGTTCTATAACAAAAAGAAGCAAATACACCCAAGCTACATAGATGGCAGAAAAGAATCAAACTCGGGCTGAAATCAACCAAGTAAAAACAAAAAGAACTATATAAAGAATCCACAAAACCAGGAGCTGGGGCTTTGAGAAAATCAGCAACATAAATAAACCCTTAGCCAAACTAACCAGAGGACACAAAGAAAGTATCCAAATTAACAAAATCAGAAATGAAAAGGGAGGCATAACAAAAGAAATCTGAGGAAATTTAAAAAAAAATCAACAGATCATACTACAAAAGTCTATGGTCAAAAAACTGGAAAATCTGGATGAAATGGACAGTTTTCTAGAGAGATACCAGGTACCAAATATTAATCAGGATCAGGTAAAACATCAAAACCATCCCATAACTCCTAAAATAGTAGCAGCAGTTATCAAAAGTCTCCCAAACAAAAAAAATGCCAAGGACCAGATGGGTTTAGTGCAGAATTCTATCAGAACATCAGAAAAAACCTCATACCAATATTCTCCAAATTATTCCACAAAGTAGAAACAGAAGGAACACTACACAATTCCTTCTATGAAGCCACAATTACGCTTATACTTAAACAACACAAAGGCCCAATAAAGAAAAAGAACTTCAGACCAGTTTTCCTTATGAATATCTACACAAAAAATACTGAATAAAATTCTCACAAGTAGAATCCAAGAAAATATGAAAATAATCATTCATCATGATAAAGTAGGCTTCATCTCATGGATGCAAGTATGGCTCAATATTCAGAAATCCATCAACATAATCCACTATATAAACAAACTCAAAGTAAAAAAAAAACACATATCATCTCATTAGATGCTGAGAAAGCATTTGACAAAATTCAACAGCCCTTCATGGTAAAAGTCTTCAAAAATCAGGAATTCAAGGCCCATACCTAAACATTGTAAAAGCTGTGTACAGCTAGCTAACCAGTAGCCAATATCAAACTATATAGAGAGAAACTTGAATCAATCGCACTAAAATCAGGGACTAGACAAGGCTGCCCATTCTCCCCCTACCTATTCAATATAGTACTCATAGCCATAGCCAGAGCAATCAGAGAACAAAAGCAAGAAAAAGAAATACGAATTGGGAAGGAAGAAGTCAAAATATCACTATTTGCAGATGAAATGATAGTATACTTATGTGACCTGAAGAGCCTGATAAACACCTTCAGCAAAGTGGCTGGATATAAAATTGACTGAAAGAAATCAGTAGCCTTCCTCTACTCAAAGGATAAACAGGCTGAGAGTGAAATTAGAGAAACCACAGCCTTCACAATAGTCACAAATAACATAAAATACCTCTGTGTGACTCTAACCAAGCAAGTGAAAGATCTGTATGACAAGAACTTCAAGTCTCTGAAGAAAGAAATTTAATAAGATCTCAGAAGATGGAAAGATCTCCCATGCTCGTGGATGGGCAGGATTTATATAGTAAAAATGGCCATTTTGCCAAAAACAATCTAAAGATTCAATTCAATTCCCATCAAAATTCCAAATCAGTTTTTCATAGTTAGAAAGAGCAATTTAGAAGTTCATTTAGAATAACAAAAAACCCAGGATAGTGGAAACTATACTCAACAATAAAAGAAATTCTGGGGGAATCACCATCCCTTACCTCAAGCTGCATTACAGAGAAACAGTGATAAAACAAAACAAAACAAACAAAAAAAACCCAGTATGGTATTGGTACAGAGACAGGCAGATAGATCAATGGAATAGAATTAAAGACCCAGAAATGAACCCATACACCTATGGTCACTTGATCTTTGACAAAGGAGCTAAAACTGTCCAGTAGAAAAAAAATAACATGGTGCTGGTTCAACTGGCAGTCAGCTTGTAGAAGAATGCAGTTGACACATTCTTATCACTCTGTACAAAGATCAAGTCCAAATGGATCAAGGACTTCCATATAAAACCAGATACAGTCAAATTAATAGATGAAGAAGTGGGGAAAGATCCTGGAACACATGGGCACTGGGGAAATTTTCTTGAACAAAACACCAGCGGCTGATGCTCTAAGATCAAGAATTGACAAATGGGACCTCACAAAATTGCAAAGCTTCTGTAAAACAAAAGACACTGTCATTAGAACAAAATGGCAACCAACAGAGTGGGAAAAAAAATATATATATATATATATATATATATATATATATATATAGAGAGAGAGAGAGAGAGAAAGAGAGAGAGAACTCAAGAAGTTAGACTCCAGAGAATCAAATAACCCTATTAAAAATGGGGTACAGAGCTAAACAAAGAATTCTCAGCTGAGGAATATCCAATGGCTGAGAAGCACCTAAGGAAATGTTCAATATCCTTAGTCATCTGAGAAATGCAAATCAAAACAACCCTGAGATACCACCTTACACAAGTCAGAATGGCTAAGATAAATATTCGGGTGACAACAGATACTGACAAAGATGTGGAGAAAGAGGCACAATCCTCTATTGTTGGTGGGATTATAAGCTGGTACAACTACTCTGGAAATCAATTGGGAGGTTCCTCAGAAAATTGGATATAGTAATTACTACCTGAGGACCCAGCTATACCACTCCTGGGTATATACCCAAAAGATGCACATCATATCATGAGGACATGATCCACTATGTTCATAGAAGCCATATTTATAATAACCAGAAGCTGTAAAGAACCCAGATGTCCTTTACTAGATGAATGGATACAGAAAATATTGTACATCTACACAATGGAGTACTAATTCTTTGGCAAGTGGATGGAACTAGAAAATATCATCCTGAGTAACGTAACCCAATCACAAAAAACACACATGTTATGCACTCACTGAGAGGTGAATATTAGCACAAAAGCTCCGATTACCCAAGATACAGTCCACAAACCACATGAAACTCAAGAAGAAGGACGGCCAAAGTGTAGATCCTTCAGTCCTTCTTAGAAGGTGGTAACAAAAATATTCACAGGAGGAGATATGGAGTCAAAGTTTGGAGCAGAGACCGAAGGAATGGCCATTCAGAGCATCCCCTACCTGGGGATCCAGCCCATATACAGTCACCAAACCCGGAAAATATTGCTGATTCTGAGAAGTGCAGACTGACAGGAGACTGATATAACTGTCTCCTCAGAGGCTCTGCTAGAGTATGACAAATACATAGGCAAATGCTAGCAGACCACCATTCAACTGAGAATGTGGTCCCCATTAACAGAGTTAGAGAAAGGATTGAAGGAGCTGAAGAGGTTTGCAACTCCATAAGAATGACAATAACAACCAACCAGAGCTCCCAAGTGCTCAACCACCATCCAAAGAGTACACATCGACAGACCCATGGCTCTAGCTCCACATGTAGCAGAGGATGGCCTTGTTGGGCACCAATGGAGTAGAAGCCCTTGGTCTTGCCAAAGCTGGAGTCCCCAGTATAGGGGAATATCATGGTAGGGAGGTGGGACGGGGTGGGTGGTTGGGTGAAGGAATACCCTCATAGAAGAAGAGGAAGAGGGAATGGGACAGGGTGGTTATGGACTGGAAACCAGGAAAGGGGATAACATTTGAAATGTAAATAAAAAACAACAAAAAGTGGTCTGAGGAATCACTCCCAGGAGATCTGTCATGTAGTAGTATTTTCAAAGTATGTAGTTTAATCACAGCTATGGAATTCTGCTTTATAAATTTATCTGAAAATGATAAAATATGATATATTTTCAAGAGATATATAGGAATAAATAAGCCTTCTCAAATAAAGTTTATTTAAAAATAGGCTTTAAAAAATTAAAGTTGCGTATAGGAGAGAGCAACAGGGAAAATAAGGATTGAGAACATACTGGCACACTGCGTGAAGATGGTATGATGAAACTTTAGTCTGTATGCTAACCTAAAAATTAGGTAAAGAAAAGAAATGCAGTATGGATTAGCTTGTTGCAGGAATACAACTATGAAAACCAATTAGTAGGATGCTTGTAACAACACAAATGAGATATGATATTGACTAGTAAGACATTGAGGAGTTAGTATATTTGAGGTATATTTAAATGTTGAAACAATATTTGTGTGTGTATATATGTATATGTATTTATGTATAATGTATTATCAATCTATCATCTACCTTGATTTGTGTGTGTGTGTGTGTGTGTAAAGAAAGATATATAAGCGGGATATATCTATTATATGAAGAGCCCAGTTCCAGTTATGGGCTACTTCTTCTCTGGTTTTTGGTCAGTGAATTCCTATAAACTCTCTTAACATTGAATTCTTGGTTACATTCCAGAATTGATATTCTTAAATGATTTTTTTTAAAAAATCCTTTGAAAATATGCCCAAGAGGAGTGTTTTGGTGGTTTGAATAAAATGCCTCTATACTCATATATTTGAATGCTTAGTCAGTGTGGCCTTGTCAAAGGAGGTGTGGCCTTGTTGAAGAATGTGTGCAACTAGCATGATTTTTGAGGTTTCAAAAGCCCATGCCAGCCCCCACCACACACAACACACTGTCTGCCTGTCTAATGTAAAGAAATGAGGTTATTTTTTGTTTTTGTTTTTACTATTGGTAGGAGCATAATTGGGAACACTCTTCTTAACAGACGTGGGCTTGTGTGTGTTTTTTTGTGTGTGTGTGTGTGTGTGTGTGTGTGTGTGTGTGTGTGTGTATCTAACAGAGCCTTAAGTGAGTTTTTTCTCAATCTTGAAATTCTTTTGCTAGAATACCAGTTTTAATACACACTGGCACAGATGCACAAAGTAAAAGTAAATGGTCATCGAAACTGTTATATTTGCACAAGTAAATGTATACACTTGTTTAAAAATGATGGATGGGCACGGAAAGATGCTTTTGTCCAATTCTTACATTTTAATAAAACATGTTGATCAATATTTATGATTTTCCATATTTAAAATAAACACAAGTATTTTGTATTTGGAAATTGCAAAGGGAATCAGGCATGATGGCATATACTTTCAATCCAAGAATTTGGTAACCAAAAGTAGGAGTTCATGGCCACCCTCTACTATATCATGAACCATTCATTGGCCCTTCTAGGATTTTCCTGTACATTTTGAATCATACTAATATTATCAGGATAACTGTATTATGCAACTAACATGTCTACCTTCACTATACTTTAACAGGACCACAATTGATTTCATTGATTCTATACCATTTTAATTATATATGCCACATAAACAATATTAAGTGTTTGTTCAATTCATGCTTTTTTGGTCTAATTTTATGTTTTACAAGTATGAGTATGTGAATGGGAATTTATTAGGATATCTTTCTGGCTAAGTGTGGGAGTTTCTTGTTGTAGAAGAGTGTAGCCTATGTATGGATAACTCTCATTAGACAAGTTGAAAACCCTTTGGAAGATTATCCATCTTCTCATTTTCTTTTCATTTTCTATTCAGAATACCCTTGACATTTGCTATGCATATTTTACTTAATACCTTTTTGATCTAACTAGTGGGTTATTATAATCCTATCTGATCCTAGATGGATACAATATTTCAGTTATTGATATTTCTTGGGGTGAAGCAGTATCTCAGATTCCTGGGACTTTATGTTCTCTGATAGGTTCTCAGCTTGTTGTTTTAACCTATGCTAGATATAGAAGTTTAAAAATTCTACAAATACTATTCTTGTTTGTTAAAAATAGAGTTTTCTGATTTGCATAGTATCTTTAACTGGTGGTGTCTTGTGTATAAAAGAAACTTAAAAGAATTTTGAAGTAACATGTCTTTACCTAGTACCTCCCAGCACTGTGTACTTTGGCCAAAACCAAATTAAAGAGTAAGGCAATGCATTTTGAAAGAAATTTAATTAAATAGTTCTTTCTATAGATTTGAAATTTGGTTTTAATAACTTAGGAGCATGTTAGAGTAAGCCAGGCAAGAATAAAAGTAGATGAAGATGGAAATTTTATTTATTGGCATGATGTGGCTGCTTCCCCCCCCCTCCTCCTCCTCCTCCTCCTCCTTCTCCTTCTTTCCTCCTCCTTCTCCTTCTCCTCCTCCTCCTTCTTTCTCCTTCTCCTCCTCCTCCTCTTCCCTCCTCCTCCTCCTCTTCTTTCTTCTCCACCACCACCACCATCTCCTCCTCCTTTTCCTCCTCCTCCACCTGCTCCTCTTCCTCCTCCTTCCTTTTCTTCATCTTTTTCCTCCTTCTCCACCTCCTTCTTGCTTTAAGCATTTATGAAAATTTAGTGAATCTATTATGTTGCTTCAAACATTAGGACATAATTCCCTTCTGAAAAAAAAAACCAAAAATCTCTTCTGTATTTCCAACACAAAATTTGACCTTTATGATGACAGCCTACTTTGGAAATTTTTTCTTCCCCAGAACTTTAGAGTACCCCAATCACACCATATCAGTGTAGGATAGTTTTACTTTTAGCAGCCTGTTCACTGACCAATAATTATGATTTACTAAGGCTGACGGTTTTGGAGAAACTCTGTTTCTCTTTTGAGTGGTCATGCCTCCTACTGACTTTCTAAAAGTAATTTGGGGGTATTTGTTGAAGTTAATCTTCTTGTTGAAATATGCCACCATCTTGCCAATGGCACCATAGTTGTACCTCTTGTGCCTTGAAGGTTCTTGGTTTTCCATGCTCTGTAAGACATGTCAGTCTTTGAGATAAGCAAGCCTTCTTTCTTTATAAAGGATATTAGAATGGAAAACTAGGGGCTCTCCAGTAATTGGTTAACTTCCTTAACAGTGTAGGGGGATTTCCACTCTAAAATAATTGATTCTTTGTTCAGCTGATATTTCTGCCAAAGTGATTGTTTGTATCACTAGGCTTTCTTAAATGAACGTTTCTGACTTTATTCAGGGATGACACTCGAAACAATCAAGCAGTAGAAATATTCAAGAATACTAAAACTTTGGTCAGAAAATTGTTAAGAAATCCCATCTACTGACTTTTCAGAACATGTGATACAAAGCAGAGGGTATTCTATATCTTCAAGACACATCTGGAAATATTCTTTCAGCTTAGCAATACTTAAATATAGACTATAGAACAAGAAAGTTGAATTTAAGTAACTCTAGATTAATTAAAGTTGGCATAATGTCAGATATAGAGGTTTATGGTAGTTACATATGATTATACTCTGAGGCTACAGTGTTCTAGAAAATTACAAGGATTATATTTTTTCATCTTTATAAAGGGTACCAGAATATTAGGACCACTTATTTAGTGAAAAGGGTCCTTATTTCACATTTTCCACGTAAATAAAGATTAGAATATATGCTTAGATGAAATCATTGAGTTACAGAATAACATGTAGATACACATTCATAGAAGCATATGGATTGCTCTTTTAACAAAAATGGAAAGGAAAATTATAAGTTTGGACTTCATAAAAATTTTAAAATTTGAAAAGCATATACTAACATAAATTAAATAAAAAATGGCAAAGCTGTGTTAATATGTTAATTAAATATGCTTATTAATTAATAAGAAGAGCACAAAATAGAATAATGGACAAAGATTAAATAGAATATTCACAAAAACAAATTATAAAAGCTTAACTTCCAAAGTACTTGGAAAGATAAACTAAAAGGTTTACATAATAAAATATTATATGAAATAAATTTGCCTAGATCTGTGCGTGCTGTTGAAATCCTGTGAACAAGGACAATCATTACTGACAGTTTAAGTTGGTATGGTGTTTTGGAGGGTTATTTGATAATATGCTTAAGGCATTAAATTGTATGTGACATTAATTTCTTTGAAGTATCTTCTAATGTATTTTTAATTTTGTTAATCTGAAATTTTCTACCAATAAGTACATTCAGGAAATGGAGAGGGTAAACCCTACTTTGAGAAGAAGAGAACATTTTGTTATCTGTGTAGTAATAAGTGAACTATAGTTCTGGTTACTGGAAAAAGCTTCCTAGGAAGGAAATGTAGATGATTATTAATAAGTTCAGACAATTCTTAAAGCATTAGAGCCAGTTCCTTGCATTGCAAAAGATAAATTCGGCTATTATACATAAATTAGTTTATTTTAAAGAAATAGCCCAGCAAGAGATCAAATATGAACCCTCACAGAAACACATAAAACCAAAAATTCATTGTAGTGGTTTTAAAAATAGGAAAATCTTGTAGGATGATGTCATTATGCAGGTGAAGGCAGGTACAAAATAGAACAAGGCCTGTCATTGGATGAGAAGGAAAGATAGGCAGGAAAAAAGTTTTAGAGAAGAGGAGGAAACATGGAGGGGGGGAAGCATAGATGCAGATGTTAAGATTCTTCTCTGCACCTTTACAGGTTGTTATGAATATTCTTAAAGGATGGATGTGTACAGAATTTTGTGTATCTAGATGAGCAAACTGTATGTTATCTAGGTGGGTAATTATCAATTGGATCAGAGGTTATTGTGTTGTATGTTCTTTCATGTAGTGATTTAATTGAATTTAAGACAGTGTGTGGTGGCTAGAGACACTAGACTGCCCAGAATTGGGATGTGTAGTCTGGCATGGTGGCAACCTGCCTTGGGAACTAGATGGGTAGAGAGATTGTTGCCAGGCTCAGAGAGTAGCCATTGGCAGTGTGATATGGAATAGAGCAAAGCAGGTGAGACACTTTGCTGACTGAGCTGAAGATATCTACCAGATATCATGGGGCACTATGGTGCCGGAACTTGTGCAGGATAAAAGATAGCATTTTTTATAATTTTACAGCAACAAGATCTGAAAACAACTCAATCATTGAACATATGGTCACATTACAATAAGTTAAAAATGAGATGACCTCAGTTGTTAAAAAGCAAGGAATTACTGTTAACACATAACCCACAATTGGAAAATTCCATACTTCAAGTATAGGTTGTAGTTAAAATATAAGCTCTCTAATACTATTGTGCAAAATTATAGTACCTTTAGGCTGCATGTATGATCAAGGGTTATGTGTTTAGACTTGGGTCTCATGTATAAATGACCTTCTTATGTATGCAAACTATGGTGATTTGGGGGAAAATGACCCAAACAGGCCCATAATGAATGACACTATGGAGGTGTAGCCTTTTTCAAGTAGGTGTGGCCTTATTGGAGGAAGAGATCAGCTTTGAGGGCTTGGATGCCCAAACATGCCCAGCGTGGCTGTCTGTCCTGCTGCCTGTGGATCAAGATGTAGAGCCCCCGGATCCTTCTCCAGCACCATGTCTACCTGCACGCTGCCATGCTTCCCACCATGATGATAATGAACTAAACCTCTGAAGCTGTAAGCCAGCCCCAAGTGAATGCTTCTCTTTACAAGAATTGCCTTGGTCACGGTATCTCTTTACAACAAAACCCTAACCAAGAAATTGGTGCACCAAGAAATGGGGAGACCTGGTGGGGTGGGTGGGGGACATCCACTTGGAGACAAGGGAGGAGGTGTGGTATATGGAATGGTTGGAGGGTGGACCAGGAGTAGGATAAAGTCTGGACTGTGAAAAAGATTAAAGAATAAAAATAAATAAAAAATAAAAAAGCAAGGAATTGGCAAAGGAATTATATACAAGACCTGTTGTTTAAGAAAGACAATGAGACAGGCTCTGCCTTCCAGAAGACCAGGTAGGTTACCCATGGACGTTTTCACTCTCTCTGTTCTTCCAGACCCAATCCTCAGGACTGTCCCTAGCAGTGTCACAGAACACCAGCTTCAGCATACCATCCTCCCTGTCCACATATCCTCTGGATCCTACAGACCATCCCCCCTTCATCACTGTATCCCAGCCTCAACTCAAGAGGACACCCTCCTGATCCACCATAGTCCATATCTGCCAGAAGACCAGGTAGGTTGCTTGTGGACCTTCTCTCTTGGTATTGCTGAATATACTAACCTGGGCTTGTATCTGTGGTCTCTTAGAGTCTATAGCACATCTGTCTAAGACCATCTAGCTTTTAAAGTATCTATTGAGAAGACAGGCACAAATCTAAATAGGTCTGGTGGCTGCACATGGGATGAATCCCCAGGTGGTGCAGTCTCTGACCTTTCCTTGGTGTTTTTCCCTTGAAACTTTTAATATTCTTTCTTTATTCTCGTGTATTTAGTGTTTTGATTATATTTTTGCATATTTTCATGGGATATTTTATGTATTTACATTTTAAATGTTATTGCCTTTACCTGGTTCCACCTCTCCCATCCCTCCTTCCCTGCTTCTATGAAGATGTTCTTCTTCCCACCAACCCACTCCCACCTCAACACCCTGGCATTCCCCTACACCAGGGAAACAAGCCTTCACAGGACCATGGGCTTCTCTCCCATCGATGCCAGACAATGCCATCCTCTGGTACATATGAGGCTGAAGCCATGAATCCCTCCATGTGTACTCTTTGGTTGGTGATTTAGTCCCTAGGAGCTCTGGGGGGGGGTCTGGTTGACTGACATTATTGTTCTTCCTATGGGGTTGTAAACCCTTTCAGCTCCCCCAGTTCTTCCAACTCCTCCACTGGAGTCCCCTGATGGTTAGCTGCAATCATCCTCATCTATTTCAGTAGGGCTCTGGCAGAGCCTCTCAGGAGACATCCATACCAGGGTCCTGTCAGCAAGCACTTCTTGGCATCAGCAATAGTGTAATAGTGATTGGGTTTGGTGGCTGCACATGGGATGGATCCCCAGGTGGTACAGTCTCTGGATGGCCTTTTGTTCAGTCCCCACTCTACTCTTTGTACCTGTATTTCCTCACATGAGTATTTTGTTCCCCCTTCTAAAAATAACTGAAACATCCACATTTTTTCTTCCTTCTTCTTGAGCTTGGTATAATCTGTGAATTGTATCTTGTGTATTCTGAGCTTTTGGGCTAATAACCACTTATCAGCAAGTGCATACCATTATGTGGCATTGGGACCTGCTTTTCCTGTTGATTCTATTTGGTTTCTATATGTTTCTTGTACCTTCATATGCATTGCTTTCTCTAGGTTAGAAAATTTTTCTTCTATGATTTTGGGCACACCATACCCAGTATTTATACATACAAAAGCACACTTCAACATCAAGGACAGATATTACCTTGGGGTAGAGGATGGATATTTGGATTTTTCAACAAATCCAATACTCAAGATGCTCCCTATTACTGCAACAGAACACAACCTGGAGCCTCCCTTCCCACTGGTCCATGTCTCCTGTGTATTCCACAGAGGGTGCCTTCTAGGCTTCTCCTTCCCCCAGCCTCCAATACCAGCAAGAACTGTCCCTTGAACAAACCAGCTGAGGAGGCAAATAAAACAGGAAATACATAGTCAGCACACTTTCTGAAAATCCAGAGAGGAAACAGAAAGGAATAAAACACCCACCCAACAAAGACAACCCCAGAAATCAGCCCCTAAACTTATAATCACCCTAAATCCAGATGCCTAGACACCAGAGGAGGAGCATAATCAAAAACATCCCAGGCAGTATGTCTCCACCAGAGCCTAGCTATCCTATTACTGCAGGTCCTGAATATTTCAATATAGCTGAAACACAAAAAAGGACCTTTAAGTCAATTATAAGAAGATGATAATGGTCCTTAAAAAGGAAATTAATGACTTCCTTAACGAAATTCAGGTAATCACTAACACTTGGAGGAAATAAATATGATATTTTTAAAGAGCCAAGAAAAAACAATAGTTGAAGGAAATAAAACTTTTCAAGCACTTAAAATGAAAAAACAAAGAATTAATAAAGAAAGCACAAGCAGAGGAAATTCTGGAAATGAAAAATTTAAGAATGAGAAAAGGATCTACAGAGGCAAGCTTCATCAACAGAATAAAAAATGGAAGAAAGAATCTCAGGCATTGAAGACAAGATAGAAGAAACGGACACCTCGGGTAAGGAAAATGTTGAATCTAGAAAACCCAGGGACAAAACATCCTAGAAATCTGGGACACTATGAAAAAAACAAACCTAAAAATATTAGAAATAAATGAAGGTTAAGGATTCCAGCTCAAAGGTCCAGGGAACTTTTTAAAACAAAATCATAGAAGAATTTCTAACCTAAAGAAAGAGATGACTATCAAGGTACAAGAAGCATACAAAAATCCAAACCAAATAGATTCAATGAGAAAGCAGGTATCCAAGCCAATAATAGTCAAAACACTGAACATAAAGTAAAGTAAAAATATTAAAAGCTTCAAGAGAAAAAGACCAAGTAACATATAAAGACAAGTCTACTAAAATTACACCTGGGTTCTCAATGGATACTCTAAAAGCCAGAAGGCCTTGGACAGATGTGCTGCAGACTCTAAGGAACCACAGATACGAGCCCAGATTAGCAAAACTTTCAATTACCAGAGATGGAGAAACAAGATACTTTATGATAAAGTCAAATTTAAACAATATCTACAAATCCAGGCCTACAGAAGGACCCAAGGTGAGTCACTACACCCACTATAACACAGGAAATAAATCATCTGACATCAGCAAAACAAAGAAAAGTCCTCTCCCCTCCCCCCTCTTATCATTATCACC
Source organism: Rattus rattus (assembly GCF_011064425.1). Taxonomy (NCBI): domain Eukaryota; kingdom Metazoa; phylum Chordata; class Mammalia; order Rodentia; family Muridae; genus Rattus; species Rattus rattus. The sequence continues at coordinate 51,332,173 of NC_046172.1, forward strand.
ACCAACAACAGCAACAATAACAAGAAAATAGCACGAATTAACAATCATTAGTCATTGATACCTTGTTGCCTGTGTCCTCCTTCCTGCCTGGAGTATCCTTTGGGGGCAGTGGTTGAGAAGGTGCAGAATAAAAAGCTCAGATTTTGGGAGCAGTAGCAGTTCCTGATTGGCTGTCATTGTCTGCCTCACCAATCTCTAGACTCTCAGTCAGGCTTTATTTGGCCCTCTTGTGGAAGTTACCTCCACAGCTGTATGGGACCCACTAGCTGTTTACCAAGGTTTATGTAGAAGTAGCCATCGCCTTGTCAGTGAAGCCTGCTGTTCCTCTCAATACCAATAGTCTTAATTTTACAATAAAAAGACAGAGTAACACTGGGGAGTAACATGGGGAAACTGGATCCATCCTTCTGTATACAAAAGCATCACTCAACATCAAAGATAGACATCACCTTAGGGTAAAGAGTTAGAAAAAGACATTTCAATCAGATGGATCAAAGTAGCAAGATACTATAACCAATTCAATATCAAACAAAATAGACTTCAAACCAAATTTAATTAAAAGAGATGGGGAAGGACACTACATAATTATTAAAGAAGTAACCACAAGTTGACATTTCAACTCTTAACATGAGACCACAGAAGGGTACCAACTGCTGTAAAAGAAACACAACTACAGGTAAAATCACATATTATTTCTCACATACTGATAGTATGAGACTTAAGTACTCCACTCTCACCAAGGCATAGATCATCCAGGCAAAAAGTAAACAGAGAAATACTGGAACTAACAGATGTTATAAACCAAAAGGTCCTAACTGATATTTACAGAATATTTACCCAAATACACACACACACACACACACACACACACACACACACACACACATACCACTTCAGCACCTCATACAATTTTCTCCAAAATTGGCTACACATTCAGGCACAAAGCAAGTCTAAATAGATACAAGAAAATTGAAATAACTCCCCGAATCCTATCGGACCACCATGGTTTAAAACCAGATATCAAGATGTGCCAGGGATCACGTGACCAGAAAATGGAGGCGAATCTGTACTTGCTGTTAACTGCTCCAGAAGGGAGATGCTGAAGAGTCAGCATCGCGCATCCTTCTGTTCCTCCTGCTAGCAAGTCTCCTGTCATCCTTAGAAGCTCACTACTCCCAAACCCTGTGGGAGAGAGACCTCACCGCCTGGACAGGTGGGCACTCCTGAGACTGCAGAGCAGAAGAGACCACCAACACTGCCCACCCCCTGCCCACATCCCTGGCCCAAGAGGAAACTGTACACGGCCTCTGGGTTCCTTGGATAAGGGCACAGAGCAGGAAACCTCTGCGCCTGAGACACCACCAGAACCTGAAGGGACCGACCAGATAAACAGTTCTCTGCACCCAAATCCCGTGGGAGGGAGAGCTAAACCTTCAGAGAGGCAGACACGCCTGGGAAACCAGAAGAGACTACACTAGGCCCACATCTCTGACTCCAGAGGAAAACACCAAACGCCATCTGGAACCCTGGTGCACAGAAGCTCCCAGAAAGGGCGGCGCAGATCTTCCTGGTTGCTGCCGATGCAGAGAGCTCATAAGCAACACCCCACGAGCAAACTTGAGCCTTGGGACCACAGGTAAGACAAACCTTCCAGCTCCAAGTGACCTGCCTGGTGAACTCAAGACACAGGCCCACAGGAACAGCTGAAGACCTGTAGATAGGAAAAACTACACGCCCGAAAGCAGAACACACTGTCCCCATAACTGGCTGAAAGAAAACAGGAAAACAGGTCTACAGCACTCCTGACACACAGGCTTATAGGGCAGTCTAGCCACTGTCAGAAATAGCAGAACAAAGTAACACTAGAGATAATCTGATGGCGAGAGGCAAGCGTAGGAACCCAAGCAACAGAATCCAAGACTACATGGCATCATCGGAGCCCAATTATCCTACAAAAGCAAACACAGAATATCCAAACACACCAGAAAAGCAAGATCTAGTTTCAAAATCATATTTGATCATGATGCTGGAGGACTTCAAGAAAGACATGAAGAACTCCCTTAGAGAAACACAAGAAAACATAAATAAACAAGTAGAAGCCTACAGAGAGGAATCACAAAAATCCCTGAAAGAATTCCAGGAAAACATAAATAAACAAGTAGAAGCCTATAGAGAGGAATCACAAAAATCCCTGAAAGAATTCCAGGAAAACACAATCAAACAATTGAAGGTTGAACGAATTAAAAATGGAAATAGAAGCAATCAAGAAAGAACACATGGAAACAACTCTGGATATAGAAAACCAAAGGAAGAGAAAAGGAGCCGTAGATACAAGCATCACCAACAGAATACAAGAGATAGAAGAGAGAATCTCAGGAGCAGAAGATTCCATAGAAATCATCGACTCAACTGTCAAAGATAATGTAAAGTGGAAAAAGCTACTGGTCCAAAACATACAGGAAATCCAGGACTCAATGAGAAGATCAAACCTAAGGATAATAGGTATAGAAGAGAGTGAAGACTCCCAGCTCAAAGGACCAGTAAATATCTTCAACAAAATCATAGAAGAAAACTTCCGTAACCTAAAAAAAGAGATACCCATAGGCATACAAGAAGCCTACAGAAATCCAAATAGATTGGACCAGAAAAGAAACACCTCCCGAAACATAATAGTCAAAACACCAAATGCACAAAATAAAGAAAGAATATTAAAAGCAGTAAGGGAAAAAGGTCAAGTAACATATAAAGGCAGACCTATCAGAATCACACCAGACTTTTCCCCAGAGACTATGAAAGCCAGAAGATCCTGGACAGATGTCATACAGACCCTAAGAGAACACAAATGCCAGCCCAGGTTACTGTATCCTACAAAACTCTCAAATAACATAGATGGAGAAACCAAGATATTCCATGACAAAACCAAATTTACACAATATCTTTCTACAAATCCAGCACTACAAAGGATCATAAATGGTAAAGCCCAACATAAGGAAGCAAGTTACACCCTAGAAAAAGCAAGAAACTAATCGTCTTGGCAACAAAACAAAGAGAAGAAAAGCACACAAACATAACCTCACATCCAAATATGAATATAACAGGAAGCAATAATCACTATTCCTTAATATCTCTCAACATCAATGGTTTTCAACTCCCCAATAAAAGACATAGATTAACAAACTGGATACGCAACGAGGACCCTGCATTCTGCTGCCTACAGGAAACACACCTCAGAGACAAAGACAGACACTACCTCAGAGTGAAAGCTGGAAAACAACTTTCCAAGCAAATGGTCGGAAGAAGCATGCTGGAGTAGCCATTCTAATATCAAATAAAATCAATTTTCAACTAAAAGTCATCAAAAAAGATAAGTAAGGACACTTCATATTCATCAAAGGAAAAATCCACCAAGATGAACTCTCAATCCTAAATATCTATGCCCCAAATACAAGGGCACCTACATACATAAAAAGAAACCCACTAAAGCTCAAACACACATTGCACCTCACACAATAATAGTAGGAGATTTCAACACCCCACTCTCATCAATGGACAGATCATGGAAACAGAAATTAAACAGAGACGTAGACAGACTAAGAGAAGTCATGAACCAAATGGACTTAACAGGTATTTATAGAACATTCTATCCTAAAGCAAAAGGATATACCTTCTTCTCAGCTCCTCATGGTACTTTCTCCAAAATTGACCATATAATTGGTCATAAAACGGGCCTCAACAGGTACTGAGAGATAGAAATAATCCCATACGTGCTATCAGACCACCACAGCCTAAAGCTGGTCTTCAATAGCAATAAGGGAAAAATGCCCACATATACGAGGAAGTTGAACAATGCTCTACTCAATGATAAACTGGTCAAGGAAGAAATAAAGAAAGAAATTAAAGCCTTTTTAGAATTTAATGAAAATGAAGGCACAACATACCCAAACTTATGGGACACAATGAAGCTGGGCTACAGAGGAAAACTCATAGCTCTGAGTGCCTGCTGAAAGAAACAGGAGAGTGCATATGTCACCAGCTTGACAGCACACCTAAAAGCTCTAGAACAAAAAGAAGCAAATACACCCAGGAGGAGTAGAAGGCAGGAAATAATCAAACTCAGAGCTGAAATCAACCAAGTAGAAACAAAAGGACCATAAAAGAATCAACAGAACCAAAAGTTGAGAAAATCAACAAGATAGATAAACCCTTAGCCAGACTAACGAGAGGACACAGAGAGTGTGTCCAAATTAACAAAATCAGAAATGAAAAGAGAGACATAACTACAGATTCAGAGGAAATTCAAAAAATCATCAGATCTTACTATAAAAGCCTATATTCAACAAAACTTGAAAATCTGCAGGAAATGGACAATGTCCTAGACAGATACCAGGTACCAAAGTTAAATCAGGAACAGATAAACCTGTTAAACAACCCCATAACTCCTAAGGAAATAGAAGCAGTCATTAAAGGTCTCCCAACCAAAAAGAGCCCAGGTCCAGACGGGTTTAGTGCAGAATTCTATCAAACCTTCATAGAAGACCTCATACCAATATTATCCAAACTATTCCACAAAATTGAAACAGATGGAGCACTACCGAATTCTTTCTATGAAGCCACAATTACTCTTATACATAAACCACACAAAGACCCAACAAAGAAAGAGAACTTCAGACCAATTTCCCTTATGAATATCGACACAAAAATACTCAATAAAATTTGGCAAACCGAATCCAAGAGCACATCAAAACAATCATCCACCATGATCAAGTAGGCTTCATCCCAGGCATGCAGGGATGGTTTAATATACGGAAAACCATCAACGTGATCCATTATATAAACAAACTGAAAGAACAAAACCACATGATCATTTCATTAGATGCTGAGAAAGCATTTGACAAAATTCAACACCCCTTCATGATAAAAGTCCTGGAAAGAATAGGAATTCAAGGCCCATACCTAAACATAGTAAAGCTATATACAGCAAACCAGTTGCTAACATTAAACTAAATGGAGAGAAACTTGAAGCAATCCCACTAAAATCATGGACTAAACAAGGCTGCCCCCTCTCTCTCTAATTATTCAATACAGTTCTTAAGGTTCTAGCCAGAGCAACCAGACAAGAAAAGGAGATCAAGGGGATACAGATTGGTAAAGAAGAAGTCAAAATATCACTATTTGCAGATGATATGATAGTATATTTAAGTGATCCCAAAAGTTCCACCAGAGAACTACAAAGCTGATAAACAACTTCAGCAAAGTGGCTGGGTATAAAATTAACTCAAATAAATCAGAAAAGAGAAAAGCCGAGAAAGAAATTAGGGAAACGACACCCCTTCATAATCGGACCCAAAACAATATAAAGTACCTTGGTGTGACATTAACCAAGCTAGTAAAAGATCTGTACAATAAGAACTTCAAGACTCTGAAGAAAGAAATTGAAGAAGACCTCAGAGATGGAAAGATCTCCCATGCTCATGGATTGGCAGGATTAATATAGTAAAAATGGCCATTTTACCAAAAGCGATCTACAGATTCAATGCAATCCCCATCAAAATACCAATCCAATTCTTCAAAGAGTTAGACAGAACAATTTGCAAATTCATCTGGAATAACAAAAAACCCAGGATAGCTAAAACTATCCTCAACAATAAAAGGACTTCAGGGGGAATCACTATCCCTGAACTCAAGCAGTATTACAGAGCAATAGTGATAAAAACTGCATGGTATTGGTACAGAGACAGACAGATAGACCAATGGAACAGAATTGAAGACCCAGAAATGAACCCACACACCTATGGTCACTTGATTTTTGACAAAGGAGCCAAAACCATCCAATGGAAAAAAGATAGCATTTTCAGCAAATGGTGCTGGTTCAACTGGACGTCAACATGTAGAAGAATGCAAATCTATCCATGCTTATCACCCTGTACAAAGCTTAAGTCCAAGTGGATCAAGGACCTCCACACCAAACTGGATACACTCAAACTAATAGAAGAAAAACTAGGGCAGCATCTGGAACACATGGGCACTGGAAAAAAATTCCTGAACAAAACACCAATGGCTTATGCTCTAAGATCAAGAATTGACAAATGGGATCTCATAAAACTGCAAAGCTTCCTTAAGGTAAAGGACACTGTAGTTAGGACAAAATGGCAACCAACAGATTGGGAAAAGATCTTTACCAATCCTACAACAAATAGAGGCCTTATATCCAAAATATACAAAGAACTCAAAAAGTTAGACCGCAGGGCGACAAATAACCCTATTAAAAAATGGGGTTCAGAACTGTACAAAGAATTCACAGCTGGAATGCCAAATAAACTGAGAAACACCAAAGAAATGTTCAACATCTTTAGTCATAAGGGAAATGCAATCAAAACAACCCTGAGATTTCACCTCACACCAGTGAGAATGGCTAAGATCAAAACTCAGGTGACAGCAGATGCTGGCGTAGATGTGGAGAAAGAGGAATACTCCTCCATTGTTGGTGGGATTGCAGACTGGTACAACCATTCTGGAAATCAGTCTGGAGGTTCCTCAGAAAATTGGACATTGAACTACCTGAGGACCCAGCTATACGTCTCTTGGGCATATACCCAAAAGGTGCCCCAACATATAACAAAGACACGTGCTCCACTATGTTCATAGCAGCCTTATTTATAATAGCCAGAAGCTGGAAAGAACCCAGATGCCCTTCAACAGAGAAATGGATGCAGAAAATGTGGTACATCTACACAATGGAATATTACCCAGCTATCAAAAACTATGACTTTATGAAATTCATAGACAAATGGTTGGAACTGGAAAATATCATCCTGAGTGAGGTAACCCAATCACAGAAAAACACACATGGTATGCACTCATTGATAAGTGGCTATTAGTCCAAATGCTTGGATTACCCTAGATGCATAGAACACATGAAAGTCAAGACGGATGATAAAAATGTGAATGCTTCACTCCTTCTTTAAAAGGGGAACAAGAATACCCTTGGCAGGGAATAGAGAGGCAAAGATTAAAACAGACACAGAAGGAACACCCATTCAGAGCCTGCCCCACATGTGGCCCATACATATACAGCCACCCAATTAGACAAGATGGATGAAGCAAAGAAGTGCAGGCCGACAGGAGCCGCATGTAGATCTCTCCTGAGAGACACAGCCAGAATACAGCAAATACAGAGGCCAATGCCAGCAGCAAACCACTGAACTGAGAATAGGAGCCCCGTTGAAGGAATCAGAGAAAGGACTGGAAGAGCTTGAAGGGGCTCGTGACCCCTTATGAACAACAATGCCAAGCAACTAGAGCTTCCAGGGACTAAGCCACTACCTAAAGACTATACATTGACTGACCCTGGACTTTGACCTTATAGGTAGCAATGAATATCCTAGTAAGATCACCAGTGGAAGGGGAAGCCCTTGGTCCTGCTAATACTGAACCCCCAGTGAACATGATTGTTGGGGGGAGGGCAGCAATGGGGGGAGGGTGGGGAGGGTAACACCCATAAAGAAGGGGAGGGGGAGGGATTAGGGGGATGTTTCCCGGAAACTGGGAAAGGGAATAACATTCGAAATGTAAATAAGATATACTCAAGTTAATACAAAAAAATAAAAATAAAAAAAATCAGATATCAATAACAATAGAAACAATAGCGTACACACTCATGGAAACCGAACAATGCCCATCTGAATGACTACTGGGTCAAGGTATAAATAAAGAAATTAGTAACTTCCTAGAATTCAATGAAAATGTGTAGGATTAGGTGCCCCCCCCACCTCCAACACAGGGCTCAGGCTGCTGGGACTCTGGACATGGGAAGTTTGACAGGCTTACCCCATGCCACCTCTGGTTGGTTGTAGGGCTGTGAGAAGCTGCTGGACACTGCTCTGGGAAAGCAGGCTCTGGTAAAGTCTGAGCATGGGAAACAACTGGCGCTGGTTCAGGATTCCTTGGGCCTGTAAGGAGGCCGGGCCATATTCTTAAGTTCTTGGGCATCCAGGCATCACTTAGGTGCCTCAGAAGAGCTGAGAATAGAATGGGGGTCCTCAGGGCTGGATCTAGCCCCGGGCTGAGGGGAAAGGAGGGGGAGTGCTCTGGCTGGTTCATCTGGGGAAGAGTCTTTGGCTGGACTGCAGGCTTGGGCTTGGTGGTGGCCACTGCTGGGAGCACAGGGAGTTCTGTAGGAGATGAGATTGTAGCTCTGTAGGAGAAGGGCTTCTCTATGGCTCCCCATGGTGGATCCCATGAAAAGAGGCAGTCCATGGTCTCAAGGCATTTATTGTCATGGCAGAAGTAAGATGAATGAAACCATACCCCACTTCTGAGAGTTAGACTGACATTAAATACCTTTTGGAGGGAGGAGTGTCTGGGAAGGGAAAATCATTGCCCAAGCCTCCAGATCTTTAGGTCCTCATTTTAATAGAGATCTGTCTTGAGCCTACATGACCTGTAGTCACATCCTCTACATATGAAGGGTCTTGGGGTGTTGCCCTTATGTGACTGATGATCACAAATCTGGGGGTGGGAGGGGCTGCAGGCTTCTGACCTGCTTTGTTTCCTGGGAGTCAGGCAAAGCAGCTACCATCCCTTTCAGAGTCTCCAGGACTCAAACCTCAACCAGGAACCAGGGTATCTTTCACTGCCCCACAAAAATGAATGCAAAACATAACCCAAAATTATGGTCATGATAAAAACTGCTCTAAGAGGAAAGTTCATAGCACTAAGTGCCTATAAAAATACTAGCAATTTAACAACACTCTTGAAAGCTCTAGAACAAAAAAAAATGAGGACAGCCGGGAGGAGTAGGGCAAGAGATAATCAAACTGAGGGCTGAAATCAGTAAAGTAGAAACAGAAGAATACAAAGAGTCAGTCAAACAAAGAGCTGGCTCTTTGAGGAAATTCCAAACAAGAGGCAGAGAATATCCAAAGAGACAGAGCAACAGACACAAAGAAAATCCAGAGAATCATAAGGATATGCTTTAACAACCTGTATTCAACCACTACCTAGCAGAGAAAGCCTAGGTACAGTAGGAGTCAGCAGGAGGGACTAGCAAGAATGCCAGGAGTTCTGGGCTATGATTCTCTGAGCAAAGCTAAGATCAGCAAAGACCAGAGAGCAAGTGTTGCACAGCTAGCTGTATAGCAAGCAAAGCTCAGCCTCAGTCACTGTCTGCGGAGTCCTTTCTATATCTCTCCAAACATCACAGGTCTTGCCTCAGCATGTGTCTTGCCTCAGCAACTGGCTCCACATGACATCACTCTGCCAATCAGCTCAAGTATAAGGAGGTGACAAGAAGCTGCAGAACACCATCAGAATGGTTTTGGTGCATTTCCTTCTATGGAGTCCTGGCAAATAGAGCAATATATTGAGGATCAATAAATGTGTGTTGCTAGCAAAGAATCCTCCATCACATGTTCTTTCACATGCTTGCTTTAGTACAACACAGACCATCCTTTCTCCTGTGTCTGCTTCAGCAAAACATTCCTTCATGAGTCTGCCTTAGCCTTTCATCTTGCCCACTTCAGGCAAAGACACTTTCACCTGTTTGCCCCAGCAACACACCCTCCAACACAACTGACTTTCCAAAGAACCCTTAAGTTTCTTCTTCAGATGCCAAAATATCCCCTTCATGACAAAAGTTTTGGAGGGATCATGGATACAAGTGGCATATCTAAACAATCATAAAGGCAATTTACAGCAAGCCAGTACTCAACATCAAATGTAGAGAAACTCAAAATAATTTCACTAAAATCAGGAACAAGACAAGGCTGTTTGCTCCATATCTAGTCAAAATAGTACTTGAAGTTCTAGCAGGAGCAAATAAAACAACTAAAGGGGATCAGGGTGATACAAATTGGAAAGGAAGAATCAGTGTATCAATTTGTACTTGATATGATAACATACATAAGCGACTCCAAAAATTCTACTAGGGAACTCTTACAGCTGATAAACTCCTGCACCAAAGTAGCTTCATACAAATTCAACTAAAAAAATTAGTAGCCCTCCTGTATACATATGACAAATGAGCTAAGAAAGAAATCAGAGAAACAACACCCTTCACAATAGCCATAAATAGTACAGAATACCTTGGTGTAACTCTAACCAAGCAAGTAAAAGACCTGTATAATAAGAACTTCAAGTTTCTGGTGGAGAAAGAAAGCATCTTCAACAAATAGTGCTGGTCAAACTGGATGTTGGCAGGCAGAGGAATGCAAAGATCCATACTTATCATTCTTCATAAAATCCAAGACTAAATTGATCAAACACCTCCACATAAAACCACCCACTCCTCTCTCACAGATCTGATAGAAGAGAAAACAGGGAATAGCCTTGACAACATTGGCACAGATGACAACTTTCTGAATGGGAACACTAAGAACAACAATTAATAAATGTGACATCATGAAACTGAGAAGCGTCTGTAAGGCAAAGTACACCATCAATCCAACAAAGCAGCAGCCTACAAGTAGGGAAAATATTTTTCAGCTCCACATTAGATATCCAAAATCTACAAAGAACTCAAGAAACTAGACATAAAAAAAATAATCAAATTAAGAATGGTGTTTTGGAGAATTAAAATTTCTAAAGAGAGAATGTTCTGTAAAAGAATCTCAATTGGTCAGGAACAAGGAAATGCTTAACATCTTAGTCATCAGGGAAATGAGAAGCAAAACTAGTTTGACCAGCTGCCTGGAAGGGGTTTAGACAAACTGAAGTACCTGGGAAGAACCCACTCCAGTATATTGAGCTGTCTGCAGGCTGTGCAATTGCTCCAAGTTCCTGGCTTTATGACCTGTCACCCTTGCTGAGGTAGGCCTTGGTGACACAGCTGTCACTGAGTCATTTCTGTTCCTGTAAGTCACCCTTCACCCATACTCCTGTAAGTAAACCCAATAAAACTGGTTGGTTCACTGAGTGGGACTTTGGTGGTTTCCATACCTTAGACAGTCATGGGCTTTCTATCTGGGGTGAGTCCAGATAACATGACCTAATATTTTTATATTTAGAAGAATCAACAAATTAATCTGCTTATTAAAATGAAAATAGTATATACATTTAGTAATATGAGAGCTATCAGGAATAAACTAACACATTGAACAATGAGAGTAGTTAGACTGTGTGGTTGAATACCATTTAATTTAACATAAATTTGCATATGTACATATAAATGGCATATATGCCAACATTTAAAAATATTTTATGTGTATGAACGTTTTGCATGTCTGGTAGCCACAGAGACCAGAAGAAGATGTCAGATACCCTGGAACTGGGTTATAGACTGTTGTGAGCCAACATGTGAATGCTGGGAATCACACCCAGGACCTTCGAAAAAGCAGCAAATGCTCTTAACTGCTGAGTCATCTTTTTAGCCCCATATGACAACATTTAGAAGCATGTGAGGCATGTGCTACTAGGCCTGGTTTTATGTGACTTGGAATTACAATCAGGGCTTGTGCGTGCTAGGTAGGTGTTCTACCAACTGAGCCTTTTCCTTTCTTACACAACTCTTTTCTGTTTATGTGTATAATGTACTGTGTCATTGAAGTCATTTAGAAAGTACATATTTACAAATAAACTTATTAAGAATTTAAAGTAGTGACAGTATTAAGTCACATCTGGGACCTTGGAAGGAACAGATCCTGTGTGATTTTAAGGTTTTACTGAAAGCTCGTTTGTGTGAGAGGGCTGCTTCTGGATACCATTAGCAAAGAGAGGCACGAAACCACCACACGGCAGGTTAGTACACCATGCTTAAGTGGGACTGACTACGTTTCTTGCTCCAGGCTTTTCTCCACAAAGCTGAGAGCTTAACTAAGTATAGTCTGGAATTACACTCTGGCTTCCACTGCTTCTAGGAGCTAGTGTTTGTTAGAGGTCCAATACTGATACAATTAATTTTTTTTAAAATTGTTTATTTGTGCACTCTGTGATCTCTTATTAGTAACTCCAATTGTGTTTTAGACAGATGGATCTGACGGGAGAATGTTTAGTAAGAGCTTTTTCCAACTGCGTTCAACTTTCTCTTCCTTGCTCTGGAGGTAATTTTGAACACTTTTGATTTCAGTATCTTGTAAAAGTCTGTTCTAAAAGTTTTGCTACCTTTTTTGCAGTGCATAGGAAAAACCCAGTGTCTTTACACAGTACAGTGAAGCCTTTCTTCTGCCGAGCTACCTCTACACGCCTTGGTGATTTTTGCATGATTCTATTTGTTTTGGTTTTAGAAAGGGTCACTATGTAGCCGAAACAGATCTGGAACCCCCTACATAACATAAACTGACCTAGAATTGGCTAGGTACTTAACTCTACGCCCCTTTAAGACTAAGATTGTTCAAGCAATCTTGACATTTGTGATCCTCCTGCGTGGGCCTTGGCCTCTGCTCTAAGAGTGCTGCGATCCTAGGCATGTACCACCATTTCCAAATAAGATTGCTGCTGTCTACTATAGTGTTCCTTATACCAGTTCTAGAATATGCCATTCCAGTCCCTGGCTTGTGGGTCTGGAAATTCTTCAGTTGTATGCAGCTCATGGCAGCTTTCTTGATCTGTACTTCTGTCTCAGGGAGTTAAGTGCAGGATCCAATAAGAGTGGGAGGCAGAAATGATAGAAGTTCCTGAAGTTAAGAACTGCCAAGTTGAAGGCTCTGGGGAGAGACGTGGAGTCACAGTGCCAGAAAGCTGAGTAACTTGAGTGGTGTTTAAAAAAAGGAAAAAAAATAAAAAAAGGAAAAGATAATGGCAAACGGTTGAATAGAAATTAGGGACTCTTAAAAAGTCTAAAGAAATCTAGTCAATATTATTCTGGATATATTAAAGAAAAAACGCCAATCAAGTTAAAATTTGTGGCATATTTTTAAGGTACACACTTAGGTTATTTAATGGTTTTCCTTAGCATGTATAACATTACACAATATAGTCATTCAGAATAATTGCTGTGTTTAGAAAATAGAAATTTATAGTGTAGTATGAATTATTTATTTTATTATTAATTGTAGTAAAATAAACAGAGCATCATATTTACCACATTAGCAATTTTAGTGTGCAGTTAGACAGTGTTAAGTACAAGCATATAATTGTACAGTAAATCTCCAGTGCTGTTTTTATCTTGAGAAAATAAACTGTACTCATTAAGTAACTCCTCATTCTCATCCTGATTCCTGATAATGACTATCCAGTCCTCTGAAGCTATGCATTTGACTCTTTTAGATACTTCACATAAGGAACCAAACAACATGTGTATTTTAGGGGCTGCCTTATTTCATTTGGCATAGTGTCCTTAAGATTTACCCACATGGTATCTATCATATGACAGTACTTCTTTCCTTAAAAATGGAATAATATTCCAATTATGTATATATCATATTTTGTTTTTCTGTGGTACATATGTGGAACATATGAGGTACTCCCATTTCTTGGCTATTGTGAACAGTGCTGTTATGAACATGGGAATTCACATTTGTGCATTTCTGGTTCATATGGTAGTTATATGGTCAGTTCAGAAAAGAAATTAACAGAGTTTAGTTCCAAAACCATTTGAAAAGCCCACCAGCAATGCATGAATGATAAGTACTTTGAATTCTTGCTATTTTCTTAGAGAGTTGCCATTATTTTTGACAGGTTATAATCATATTTCACTATGGTTTTGATTTGCACATGCCAGTATATGTTCTTTGATGAAATGTTATTTCTTTCCCACACTTTCTACTGTTTGGTTTTGTTGCTATTTAGTGTGCATTAGAGTTACCATCGCTGTGCTGAAACAGCATGACCAAAAGCAGATTGGGGAGGAAAGGATATATTTGGCTTATACTTCATCTGTTCTTCATCATCAAAGAAAGTGTCCAGACAGGAAGTCAAACCAAGCAGGAACTTGCGGGCAGGAGCTGATGCAGAAGCCATGGATGGATGCTGCTTACTGGGTTCCTCCTCCTGGCTTACTCAGCCTTCTTTCTTTTTTTCTTTCTTTTCCTTTCTTTCTTTCTTCCTTTCTTTCTTTCTTCCTTCCTTCCTTTCTTTCTTTCTTTCTTCCATTTTTATTAAATAGGGTATTTTTCTTTACATTTCAAATGTTATTCCCTTTCCGGGTTTCCTGTCCATCAGCCCCCTAATCCCTCCCCTTCCCTCCCCTTCTACAGAAAGCAGGAGCACCAACCCAGGGATGGCACCACCCACTAAAGACAGGAACCTTCCCCATCATTCACTAATTAGGAAAATATCCTACAGCTGTATCTTATGTTGGCATTTTATCAATTGAGGTTCTTTCCTTTCAGAGAACTCTAGCTTGTGTTAAGTTGACATAAAACTAACTAGAACACTGTTTATCATTGGAGGAAGTCAGAAAAGGAACCCAAACAGGGCAGGAACTGAGGAGGACTTCACATATATGCATTCACATGCAAAATCCTACAGGTCCTGATGCTTATGGTGAAATGTTGCTTACTGGCTTGTTCATTATGGCTTGCTTAGCCTCCTTTCTTATAGAACCTAGGACCACCAGCCCAAGGGTGGCACCACCCAAAATTGACTAGACCCTCCCTTGTTAATTAGTAATTAAGAAAATGCTCTACAGGTTTCCATGTGGCCCAATCTAATGGAGGTATATTCTCAGATCAGTCCCCCTCCTTCTCGCTAATAACTACAGTCATGTCAATTTGACATAAAATACCCAACATAGTGGTGGGGTGGAATGGGTGTTTACATGTGAATGCATGCATATGGAGGCCTCCTCAGGAATTCCATCTATGTTTTTGGAGACAGGGACTCTCATTGGTCTAGAACACACCAGTTAGGCTAGACTTGTTGACCAGTGAACCCCAGGGACCTTCTTGTCTCTGTCTTCGTAGCACTGGGATTGCAGATATGTGCTGCTATGCTCCATGATATGTATATGTATATGCATATGTATACGTGTGTGTTATATAGCAAACCAATGAATTTTTTATTGGGATTATTAACAGGTATGTGTGTGTGGGGGTTATTAGCATGGTGTATGGATGACTTAAAAGAGCTGCATCTCCAGATAGCACACTCTAACATGTGAAGAACTACTGCATCTCCAGATAGCACACTCTAACATGTGAAGAACTACTGCATCTCCAGATAGCACACTCTAACATGTGAAGAACTACTGCATCTCCAGATAGCACACTCTAACATGTGAAGAACTACTGCATCTCCAGATAGCACACTCTAACATGTGAAGAACTACTGCATCTCCAGGTAGCACACTCTAACATGTGAAGAGCTACTTGCAGACAACTCAGATAGTTAGACTATCTTCTCTGCAGTTCTGTAGTCCTGAGTCTTTCTAGCAGTTCTTTTTTTAAACAATATTTTATTTTACTATTTCTATTGATTATTTTATTTATTGACATTTAAAATATTGTCCCCCTTACAGGTCTCCCCTCTGCAAAGGGACCCCTAGTCCATTTTGCACAAAGCTCAAGTCCAATTGGGTCAATAACCTCAACATAAAATCAAATACACTCAAACTAATAGAAGAGAAAGTGGGCAAGAACCTCGGACACATGGACACTGGGGAAAATTTCCTGAACAGAATACCAATGGCTTATGCTCTAAGATCAAGAATCGACAAATGTGACCTCATAAAACTGCAAAGCTTCTGTAGGTTAAAGGACACTGTCATTAGGACAAAATGGCAACCAACAGACTGGTAAAAGATATTTACCAATCCTACATCTGATAGAGGGCTAATACCCAATATATACAAAGAACTCAAGAAGGTAGACTCCAGAGAGTCAAATAACCCTATTAAAAATGGGGTACAAAGCTAAACAAAGAGTTCCCAGCTGAGGAATATCGAATGGCTAAGAAACACCGAATGAAATGTTCAACATCCTTATTCATCAGGGAAATGCAAATCAAAACAACATCAAGATACCACCTGACACCAGTCAGAATGGCTAAGATCAAAAACTCAGAGGACAGCAGATGCTGGCGAGGATGTGGAGAAAGAGGAACACTCTTCCATTTTTGGTGGGATTGCAAACTGGTACAACCTCTCTGGAAATCAGTCTGGAGGTTCCTCAGAAAATTGAAAATAGTTCTACCTGAAGACCCAACTATACCACTACTGGGCATATACGCCATAGAAACTCTTAATAGTTCTTTATTCCTTTTTATATTGCTAGGGAGGAATTGTGAGACTCTCAAGTTTCTGTTCCCCCAGATATGGAAATCTTTGTTTACCTCCTTAGGCTCATGAGTAGTTTTGGATTTTGAACTCAGGGCCCTGTATTTAAAAAGCAAAAGCACTTTACAAACTGATCCATCCTCCAAGCTCATGTTGGATTTTGTTTGTTTGTTGCTAATAAGTTTTGAGAATTCTTTACAAATTCTAAACTGGCAGGGATGTCAGCCACTTTTAATCCCAACACTTAGAGTGAGACAGATCTCTGTGAGTTGGAGGGCAGCCTGGTCTACAACCAGAGTTCAAGGACAGTCAAGACTACCCAGAGAAACCCTGTCTCAAAAAACCACAAACAAATGAACAAAAACAAACAAAAATCCAAGAAAACAAAATAAATTCTACATATTAGTCTTTTCTTAGCTATATAGTTTGTATTTGTTTTCTTTGAAACTTTATCTATCTCCAGACAAAATAACACTTGAAACAACTCACTATGCAGGCCAAGTTGGCCATGAACTTGCATTTATGCCTTATGCATTGGCCATCACAGGATTTGCTCTGTATCCTGAAAGTTCTCAGAACTAATTAATTAATTATCAATTTATCAAGCCATTTATTTTAAGAACACTAAGAATAAGTGAGTTTGCAAAGTTAATTAATATTAATTTATTAACATATTTATTTATTCTAAGAACTCTAAGAATAAATGGGCTCACAGAACTCATTTATTAAGTCTAATTTGCTGTGTAGCCCAGGTACTCCTTAAACTCACAATCTTCCTGCCTCAGCATTCTGAGTGCTAAAGTTCCAGACATATTAACATCTCTGACCACAGTGGGTTTTTTCTCAGAGTAAAGTTTCAAATTTCAGTTAAAAAAGTTTATCAATTGTTCTTTTTCTTTTCGGCATGTTCATGTGTATGTGTTTATGTGTATGTATGCACATGTGTGATAGAAAATAGAGAGACAATGTGCAACATCTTCCTTAATTGCTCTCACCTCATTATTTCAAAAATATTTTTATTATGTATACAGTGTTCTGCCTGCATGTATGCCTGCAGGCCTGAAGAGGGAACCAGATTTCATTATAGATGGATATGAGCCACTACGTGCTTGCTGGAAATTGAACTCAGGACATCTGGAAAAGCAACCAGTGCTCTAAACCTATGAGTCATCTTTCCAGCTCTCCACCCCATCTTTGTAGAAAAGGTCTTTTGCTGCCCCTTTAGTTCGTCAATTTGCCTTAGTTACCTGGCCAAAATAAACCTCAGTGATCCTGCTGACTCTATGTACCCAGTATAAGGATTATGAGCACATACCATCATGCCTGGCTTTTCAAAAAAGAAAAAGAAATCATGTATATTCTGAGGGATTGAATTTGACTCCTCATACTTATATGACACATTTAACCTACTGAACCATCTCCCCAGACCTACAATATTCTTTCTACGGCATATGCATTTGGCATCAAATCTAAGAACTCTTTACCCAACCCTAGACCACAATTTTTAGTTATACAGTTTATATTTTATGTTTAAACCTGAGATGAATTTCAATTAATATTTATATAAAGCATAAAACTTAAATCCAGTTTCACTTTTTTAACTGACGGTGATCAATTACCCCAACCCTATATATTGAAAAGGCTATATTTTATACCTTAAATCAATTCTTTAAATTTTTCAGAAACCAGTGTAGGAAGCCAGTGGCTATGTTGGGTATGTGTGACTATGATTGAAGATACCAAGGAAGTTGAAGTAGGATTGTGAGTCTGAGGACAGTCCTGGGTATACCACAAAATCTCATCTCTAAAAACGCAGTAAGTTAGACATATTTGGGTGGATTTAGCTTTAGACACTCTGCATGGTCCATTGATTCTTCCACACCGTCCTGACTACTATGGTTGTATAATACATTGAAATCAAGGCATTGATTTCTCTAATTTCATTCTTTTTCAAAGTTGTTTTAGATATTCTAGTTTGTATGGGATATTCTCATTTGTATGCACAAAAGTTTTGATCACTTTTTGTATGGATTACATTGAATTTATAAAAAAATTTTCGAAGAAACTGCTTCTTAATTGTGTTGGGTTTTCCAAGTTTCTGAATACAGCGTGTCTTTGTGTTTATTGACTGATTTCATTTTATCTATTTTTGAGTCAGATCTCACTGTCTGTACGGAGACAGAATGCATTATGTAGCCCAACCTGGCCTTGACCTTAAAGCTTTCCTCTTTTGTCTACCTCCCTAGTGTTGGTATTCCAGCCATGAGCCATCACAATATTTGTTCTCTATCCCAAAAGTTGGTAGAATTCATTCATTTATTCTTTTTATTTTATTTTATTTTATTTTTTCCCATCTTTATTAACCTGGAGTATTTCTTATTTACATTTATTGTTATTCTCCTTCCCAGTTCAGGGCAACATGCCCTAACCCCTCCTCTCCCCTTCACTATAGATTGTTCCCCTTCCATCCTCCCCCCATACCACCCCCCCCAACAATCACATTCACTGAGGGTTCAGTCTTGGCAGGACCAAGGGCTTTTGTAGGTGCCTTTGGATTTCTTTTTTTTTTTTAAAAAAATAGGTTATTGTATTGTCTGCTAATAAGGATGGTTTTATTTCCTACACTTTGATCCAATATGCCATTTTTCTATATCTTATGCGTGCATTAGTCTATTTTATTACTATAATGGAATACCTGAGGTAAGGTAACTTTACAAAAGTAGTTCATTTAAAGTCACAGTTTTGGAGGCTGAAAGTCCAGGTTTAGATTCAAATTACTGCTGCTCAAATGTCAAAGGGCATCATAGGAAAGACTGCCAGAAGGAGAGATCACGTAACTGGACGGGAAACCAGAAACCTGGGTAGAGCTCAGGCTTGGGTTTTGTGTGTGTATTTTTGCTTTAGTTTGTGTTTTTTAAACTTTAATTGTAAGCCAGGCAATGGCAGCACACACCTTTAATCCCAGCACTCCAGAGACAGAGGCCGTCTTATTTCTGTGAGTTTGAGGCCAGCCTGGTCTATGAGTTTCAAGACAGCCAAGGCTACCCAGAAAAACCCTGTCTCAAAAACCCAATCCCAAACCAAAGCAAAGCAAATAACCCCCACTACCGCAACAACTTCAATAAGGAAAACAAATCCAGTAGTCTCCTGAGAACTACTTTCTAATCTTTTCTGCGAGTGATGCCCCATTAACTCCCACCTCTTAACATATCGCCATCCCAGGAATAGTTTCCAATATAGAAATCCTTGGGGATAAGCCACATCCAAATCACATTAGCTAGAATTCCTAGTTTTATGGCAAGTGACAGGTGAGAGCAGATAGTATTGTTTTGCTTTTGTTTTTTAGAGGAGAACACACAGTTTTCGTCATTTAGTATCATTCAGCCCTAGGACTTTTATAAGTAGTTCTTATCAAGATGCCATTATCCTTGTTGGTGATGCTCCTACCTATTTTCTGAAAGTTTCCCGATATGCACAGGTATTATTGACTTGACTGAATGCTATTTGAACATTGATGAATATTGGCATATAATTTTTTATCATGTTAATATGACAAGTTATATTACTTGAACTGTGAAGACAGCCATATTTCTTGAACAAATTTTTCTTGCTCATGCTGTATAATGTTCTTTTATATAAAATTGAATTCTATCTGGTAACATTTGTTCAGATTTTTTATATGTACAGTCAAAAGACATAGACTCCTTTTTTAGACTATGTTTAGATTTTGAATCTATGAAACAAAAGGATTTGGGAAGTTTCCTAGTCTCTTCTATTTTCTGGAAAAATATACAAAATTGGTTTATCTTTCTTGAAATGTTTTATAGAATAATCCAGAGAAATAACAATCCAAACACATGGATATTTCTGCTTGGGGAATTTTCTAAACTACAAGTTAAATTTTCTGCATTTATCCTACTATTCAAATGTTCTATTTTATATGGCGTGCTTAGTGTTAATTTATGGTTTTCAAGGAATCAGTTTATTTACTCCACACAGTCAAAGAAATATGTGAAGTTGTAGCATTATCTTATTATCTTTTTCATGGTGATAGAATATATAATGATGTCTCCTGTTTCATTCTGGATACTGGTCATACTGGTAATGCAATTGTTTTTCTCTTTTGCTTTGTCAATATTCCTGAAAATATGTCAATTTTCTTAGCCAGTTTAAAGAATTGGCTTTTTACAACAGCAACAAAAAAAAGCATGGTACTGGCGCAAAATTAAACAGGTCAGAGGAATAGAATAACCCAGATGTAACACACATAGATACAGCTACTCTATTTTTAAATAAATATATTTAATATATTTTAAATAAATAAATATATTTAAAAAATACACATGAGAAAAGATAGCCATTTCAACAAATGATACTGGCAAAATTAGGTATCCACACATAGAAGAGGAAACTAGATCTCTATCTCTCACTCTGAATAAAAAAAAAACCCTCCAATAGATCAAAAACCCACCCCTGAGCCTCCCTGTGAAATAGGTACAGTGGATACATCCTGGGTGAGGAACAGGCGAAGGAGACAGAACAGTGAGGCTGGGAGAGGTCTGGGCAGGAGCGTTTTGTCTTGAAGTTGGTACATAGGAGTAATTATGTCTTGTTTAATTTGGTCCCCTGGGTTGATTATTAGTACCTTAATTATGATGTTACCGATACAGACTAATGAGGAGGGGGTCTAGGAGGCATATCTGGGTGATAGTGTGCTTGCCTACCATTCAAGGACAGAGTGTGATCTCCATTGCGGCAGGAAGTGAATGAGCAGAGATTCCTGGGCAAAGGGAGTAGATTAGAAAGCTGTAGGATTTGACCATTGGCAGAGCTCAGCCAGAATGAGGGAAGGGGGAAGAACACCCTGGTTAGCCTGGTGAGAACAGAAGGCAGCCTCCCTGGTTTGGTTTCCATGGTCACCTGGTAATCTGCTAAAAGTGGGTGTCTGTGGCAGCTCCTTGAGGAAGTCTGCATGGTCAAAGATCTGTGCCTTACTACAGAACAATAAAATGGATGGTTCCTTAAAAAAAGATTATTTTCTTTATCTCTTTTTCTTTTCTCTATTTTAAATTTTGTTTAAATTTTTTTAACACTCTATATTTTATACCTCTCTGAGTCAACCCTCTGACTGTTTCTCATCCCATACCTCCTCCCCTCCCTTCTCCACTAGGAGGTTCCATCCACCCCCAACCCCCCACCCCATCAGACCTCCTCACTCTCTGGGACCTCCAGTCTCTTGAGGGTTAGGTGCATCTTTTCTGACTGAAAGCAGACCCAGCAGTCCTCTGCTGTGTATGTGTTCAGGGGTCCTCATGCTTGGCTGGGTGTGCTGCCTGGTTTGGCCAGTGTCTGAAGATCTCAGAGGTCAGGTTATTGGACTGTGTTCCCCTAAAGGGTGTCCTCCTCCTCAGCCTTCCAGTTTTCCTAAGTCAATCCACAGGGGTCAGCAGTTTCTGTGCACTGGTTGGGTACATATATCTGCATCTGACTCTTCAAGCTGCCTGTTGGGTCTTTTGAAGGGCAGTCATGATAGGCCCCTTTTTGAAGCTCTCCATAGCATCAGTAATGGTGTCAGGTCTTGGGACCTCGCCTTGATCTGGATCCTGCTTTGGGTCTATTGCTGGACCTCCTTTTCCTCAGGCTCTTCTTCATTTTTCTCCCTGCATTTCCTTCAGACAGGAATAATTCTGGGTCAGAGTTTTTGATTGGGGAATGGCAATCCCATCCCTCACTTGATGTCCGGGCTTTCTGCTGGACTTGGGGGTCTACAAGTTCCCTCTCCCCACTGTAGAGCATTTCATCTAAGGTCCTTCCCTTTGAGTCCTGAGAGCCTCTCACCTCCTAGGTCTGTGGTACATTCTCGAGGGTCCCCCTACCTCCTACATCCTAAGGTTGTCTCTTTCCATTCTTTCTGCTGATCCTCAGGGCCCCAGCCCCTTTCTCCCACACAATACCAGTTCATGTTCCCCTCTTCCCCTCCTTGTCTGCTTCCAACCCAGGTCCCTCCCTCCCCCTCCTGTGATTGCTTTCTTCTCCTTCCCAAGGGCGATTGAAGCATCCTTACTTTGGCCCTTCAGCTTGTTGACCTTTTTGACTTCTGTGGACTGTATCCTGGGTATTCTATAAATTTTTTGGCTAGTAGCCACTTATTATTGAGTACATACCATGCGTGTCCTTTTGGGTCTGAGTTACCTCACTTAGGTTAATATTTTCTAGTTCTAGCCATTTGCCTACAAAGCTCAGGATGTCCCCATTCTTAATAGCTGAGTAGTATTCCATTGTGTAAATGAACCACATTTTTCTGTATCCATTCTTCCATTTTGGGACACCTGGGTTGTTTCCGACTACTGGCTATCACAAACAAGGCACAAGGTGGAACACGTGCACCTGTGGCATGGTGGTGGAACTTTGGGGTATGTGACCAAGAGTGGTATAGATGGATCTTTAGGCAGATCTACTTCCAAATTTCTGAGGAATCTCCACATTGGTTTCCAGAGTAGTTTTTTACCAGTCCCACAGCTCTCTGTACCCAAATCCATTTGGGGGAAAGAGCTGGACTCTCAGAAGTATGGAAAATCCTGAGAGCTCAGGGGACACCACCAGTTCTGCTCACATTTCTGGCCCCAAAGGAATCCTTCTAGAGCCCTCTGGACGTAGTAACATAGGAGCAGTCAGGGACAGGATTCTTTCAGTCTCTTCCCATGCACAGAGCTAAAAGCCAGTCTCCAGGAGCTATGACACACCAGAGAGCAGAGGTAACACCACCACTTCTGCTCCAAGGGACACACCTGGAGCCCTCCAGAGGCTAGAGCAGTCTGGGACAGGATCTGCCTGCACCTGGAGCTGACCTGGTCCCACAGCTTTCTGTACCCAGATCCCACTGAGAGAAAGCTTGTCCTTAGGAGTGCTGACACACAGGCTTGCAGGAGAGTCAAGCCACTGTCAGAGACAGAAAGATCAGCTAACACCAGAGACAACCAGATGGTGAGAGGCAAGTGCAGGAAACTAAGCAACAGAAACCAAGACTACTTGGCATCATCAAAACCCAGTTCTCCAACCAAAGCAAATACTGGATACCCGAACACATCAGAAAAGCAAGTTCGATTTAAAAATTACATCTCATGGTGATGATAGAGGACTTTAAGCAGGGCATAAATAACTCTCTTAAAGAAATATAGAACAAAGGTAAACAAGTAGAAGCACTTAAAGAGGAAACACAAAATCCCTTAAAGAATTATAGGAAAAACAACCAAACAGGTGAAGGAAATGAACAAAACCGTCCAAGATCTAAAATGGAAATAGAAACAATAAAGAAATCAGAAGGGAGACAACCCTGGAATGAAAAATCTAGAAAGAGATCAAGTCATAGACACAACATCACCAACAGAATACAAGAGATAGAAGAGAATCTCAGGGCAGAAGATACCAGAAAACATTGACATAACCTTCAAAGAAAATGTAAAATGCAAAAAGCTCCTAAACCAAAACATCCAGGAAATCCAGGACACAGTTATAAGATCAAACCTAAAGATAATAAGTATAGAAGAGAGTGAAGACCCTCAACTTAAAGGGCCAGTAAATATCTTCAACAAATTATAGAAGAAAACTTCTTTAACCTAAAGAAAGAGATGCCCATAAACATACAAAAAGCCTACAGAACTCCAAATAGATTGGACCAGAAAAGAAATTTATACCATCACATAATAGTCAAAACACCAAAGGCACAAAACAAAGAAAGAATATTAGAAGCAGTAAGTGAAAAAGTTCAAGTAATATATAAAAGCAGACCTATCAAATTACACAGACTTCTCACCAGAGACTATGGAGTCAGCGTCACAGGCAGATGTCATACAGACCCTAAGAGAACACAAATGCCAGCCCAGGTTACCAACTTATCCGCAAAGCTCTCAATTAACATAGATGGAGAAACCAAGATATTCCATGACAAAACCAAATTTACACACTATCTTTCCACAAATCCAGCCCTACAAAGGATAATAGATAGAAAACTCCAACAAAAGGAGGGAAACTACACCCTAGAAAAAGCAAGAAAGTAATCTTCTTGCAACAATCCCAAAAGAAGAGAGTCACACAAACATAATTCTACCTGTAACAACAAAAATGACAGGAAACAACAATATTTCTTAATATCTCTTAACATCAGTGAAACTCAATTCCCCCAATAAAAGACATAGACTAACAGACTGGATAAAAAAGATTAAGTCACCAAAGCACTGTTCTTGGGATCAGGTTGCCATCCTTGAGGAGGCAAACCTGGCCACACTTGTCAATGTTCTGTGGATCTCTATACAATGATTTAGCCTTTTTGCCCAATTTGAGTCACAGAGAAAGCTACACAGGAAGGGGTGTCTGGATCAAATACAGGCACCTTTACATATCCCAAAACGAGTCTTATGGGCCTCCTTCTTTGGATGCCAGTGACTGATAACTCTTTTGAATCTTTGCTTTGTCTGCCCTGATGACATAAATCATCTTATCCTATTAAAACACTTCACTTTTCAGGAATGTGTTATACTTTATGTGTCTGGCAACATGGTGGGGGGATTTTTTGTTGGTTGTTTGTTCCCACCAGTGCCACTATAAAGAGATAAAGCATTGCGCTATGTATGACATTATGACAATTACAACCTTATTAATAAATAAATATTTTCAGCCCTGATACCTTATGGAATAATTATGGTATATTTGATCTATTTGTTTTTCACTTGATAGCATTACATCAAGATATTTTATATTATTCGTGGCTATTGTAAAGGGTGTTATTTCTCTAATTTCTTTTTAAACCAGTATATCATTTGTATTAAGGAGGACTAGCTACTGGTTTCTTTGAGTTAATTTTTTATCCAGCTACTTTGCTGAAGCTGTTTATCAGCTGCAGGAGTTCTCTGGTAGAATTTTTGGGGGTCGCTTATGTATATTATATTATCATCTGCAAATAGTGCTACTTTAACTTTTAGGTCTATCCTCATCTGTCTCCACAAAGCTTAAGAATCATTAAGCAAAATCCATTTTATTATTAAATTTATCACTTTACAACCCAATTTCATCTCTTCCTTTCTTCCCAGTACCCCTTTACATAAATAAGTCTTCCCTTGATTCCCCTCAGAAGGTGAAGACCCCCTCTGGTCAAACCCCCTGCCCTTATCCCACTCCTACCTCCTACTCACCACCCTGCACATCAAGTTGCTGCAGAACTAGGCACCTCATCTCCCACTGAGGTTAGATAACACTGTCCCACTGCTAGAGGGGTGAGATCCATAGGCAGGAAAATAGGGCACAGGTTCAGAACAGCCCCTGCTCCAGTTGTTTAGGGGACCTGCATGAAGACCAAGCTGCTTATATGGACATATGTATGGTGGGGGGACTAAGTCTAGTATGTGTCCACTCTTTGACTCTTTGGTTGGTGATTCAGTCTCTGTGAGCCCCCAAGCATCCAGGTTAGTTGAGGCTGTTGGTCTTCTTGTAGAGTCTCTGTCCTCTTTGGGTCCCTCAATCTTTCTCCTAACTCTTCCATAAGACTCCCTTAATTCCCTCTAATATTTGGGTGTCAGTCTCTGCATCTCTTTCTGTTTGCTTTTGTAGGGAGCCTCACGGAGGGCACATCAAAAAGATCACCCACCATAATCATCACAGAGATTCAGGGATGGTTGAACATATGAAAATCATCAATTGTAATCTCCCTTATAAATAAACTGAAAGAAAAAAACTAACATGGTCATCTCATTGGATGACAAAAAATCCTTTGATAAAACCCAACACCCCTTTATGTATGTCTATGTAAGAGCGCTAAATCTCCTGGAACTGGAGTTACAGATAGTTGTGAGCTGCAGTGGGCCCTGTGAATTGAACCACTGCCGAGACATTTCACCAGCCCCTCAGAGTTCCTTTTCTTTTCTTTTAATTTCATTTCTTTTCTCTTCTCTTTCTTTTTTTCTTTCTCAGCTTTCTTTTGGGGGTGTGTCAGGGTCTCACTATGTAGTTCTAGATGTCCTGGAACTCCCAGAGATCGATTTTTCTCTGCTCCCTAGTGCTGGAATTAAACACATGCACCACCACACACAATTAGGATTTTAATTCTTGCTATTGGTTGGATAGTGTCCGATTGTATATAGCTGTCTCCATTCCATTACTATTGTGAGTAGTATAACAGTGAACATGGGATTGGACATATGTCCCTTACATACTGACTTCTGATGAATCTACATATTAGTTTCCCACAAGCATTGTGCAGAGATTTTTTTCTCTATATCCTCATCAGCATTTGTTATATTTTACTTTTTTTATAGTAGCCATTCTTACTTGTGTGAGGTGGTATTCATTTTGGATTTCATTTACATTTTTTTTAACTTGAATATTTCTTATATACATTTGAAAGTGTTATTCCTTTCCGGTTTCGGACAAACATCCCCTCCCCTCCCCTTCCTTATGGGTGTTCCCTCCCCACCCTCCCCCCTATTGCCGCCCCTCCCCCAACTGTCTAGTTCACTGGGGGTTCAGTCTTAGCAGGACCCAGGGCTTCCCCTTCCACTGGTGCTCTTACTAGGATATTCATTGCTATTACATTTTTATAATTACTATTATTAAACATGCTTTCAGATACCTGCTTGGCAATACTATGTCATCTTTGAAAAACATCGATGTAAATCTATTGCTATTGTCTCATTTTGAGATACTTTCTTAAAATGAAGCTACTGTAGTCTGAAATTCACTATGTAGTCCAGACTAGCCTTGACTTCACTGGCACCAATGTTTAAATTTGTTTGTTTAATGTTTGCTATTGAATTTTTGAAGTTCTTAACATGTTCTGGGTATCAACCCCTTGTTAGGTATCAGTTTCAAAACATTATTCTCTGTAGTTTTTTGAATGAAAATGTCTCTTATAGCCTCATATATTTGAATACATGGTTCCTAGTTGATAGAACTCTTTAGGAAATATTAGGAGTTGTGGCCTTATTATAGTAGGTATGACATTGGCGGCAAGCTTTGAGGTTCTTAAAATCTCTTCCAATTCTGAGTATTTTGCTATCTCCCTCTTCTTCTTCCATTCCATCACCATCCCTCAGCTCCATGCCTTACTATTATTCTTCTGTCACAAGCTGTGAGCACTTACCCACTGCTCCAGCACTATGGCTAGCTGTCTGCTGCTACATTTCCCACCACGATGGTCATGAACTCTAATCTTCTGAAACTATAAGCCCGCAATACATTCTTTCTTCTATTTGTTGATAGTGAGTCATGATGCCTTTTAACACCAACAGATTCCCACTATACAACTCTCAGACTACATGAAACCCAAGAAGAAAGAAGATCACACCAAAGTGTGGATGCTACAGTACTACTCAGTAGGGGAAAGGAATAATCTCTGGGAAGGAGAGAGAGAGGAGAGAGGAGAGAGAGAGAGAGAGAGAGAGAGAGAGAGAGAGAGAGATCCGAGGAGGGGAGGGAAAAGTAGGCCCAGTTCAGATATGGGAGAATATAGGAGATCAGGGAGAAGTACAGAGGGTCAGGAATTTGAAAGTAGGTGTGTAGCAGTGGGGAAGGGTGAACTGGGGGTATCCACTATAAAGTCCCCGATGCCAGGGACCCAAGAGTTTCCCAGGACCCAACAGGGAGGACTTTATCTGAAATATCCAACAAAGTTGAGAGAGAATCTGTAGAGACCATATCCAGTTGAGGGATGGGGCCACCCACCCACCCACCTCAAAAATATTAAACCAGAATTCCTCCTGTCAAAAGGAAATGCATGATAAAAGAGTGGAGCAGAAACCAAAGGAAAAGCCATCCAGAGACTACCCCACCTAGGGATCCATTCCATCTGCTGACACCAAACCCAGTGATTATTGCTTATGTCAAGAAGTGTTTACTGATAGGAGCCTGGTATAGCTGTCCCCTGACCTCAATGAGGAAGTTAGGGCAAGAACTGTAGAAGCTAAAGGGGTTTGCAACCTCATAGGAAGAACAACAGTATCAACCACTCAGACCTGCCAAAGCTCCTAAGGACTAAACCACCAATCAAAGAGTACAGAGGTATAGGATGATGTCATTGTGCAGGTAAAGGCAGGTACAAGATAGAACGAGGCCTGTCATTGGACCAGAAGAAAAGATGGGCAGGAGAAAAGTTTAGAGAGGAGGAGGAGACTGGAGCAAAAGTAGAGAAGCAGTGGAGAGAATATGGAGGCAGATATTAAGATTCCTCTCTGCACATTTATAAGTTGTTATGAATGTTCTTAAGGGATGGGTGTGTACAGGGTTTTGTATGTCTAGATGAGCAAATTATATATTATCAATTGGATCAGAGTTTATTGTGTGGTGTGTTCTTTCATGTGGTGATTTAAATTCAAGAGAGTGTGTGGTGGTGTCATGGTGTCTTAACATAGCAATAGAAAAGTAACTAAGATATTTGCCCATTCTGTAGGTTATAACTTTCTCTTATTTCCATTGTGTTTTTTTAAACATAGTTTTGTCTTCTAAAGAGGTTGGTTTCATTATAGGTTTTTCAGACAAAATACACTTTTCTGCCCCCTTTCTAGTATATTTTAGTCTCCATCAACCCTCACGCACAACCAGTAACTTTCTTTCAACTTTTATAGCACATAGTACCTTTAACTTCCTCTCATAAGTATCTTGTTCCCACTCCTAGTCTTGTATCTATTGTCTACCACCATGCTTGCAACAACTTATTTATGTATATGCAAAAATTGAAAGTTAGGATCATCATATGAAAGAGAACGTGTCATTTTGTTTTTCTGAAACTAGGTGAGCTCAATGAATTAAATACTGAATTTATACTGGTTCCATATTCAGTAGTGGTTATGTCATTATCTGTGGTGTAGATGCTCAGGAGTGATATATATATATATATATATATATATATATATATATATATATATATATATATATATCATGTGGCAGTTCTATTTTTTATTCTTTGAGGAATCTCCACAGAAATGGTTATAGTAGCCATACAATTTTGTATTCACACCAGCAGTAGATAAGTGTTTCTATCCAGCATTTGTTTCTTGGTAATAGCTATTAGGTTTATGTGCAAACTCAAAATCAGTTTAACTTGCATTTTCCTGATGGCTAAGGATTTAGGACATTTGAAAATCAGTTATTGCTTATTTGTGTTTCTTATTTTGAGGATTGTCTATTCAATTCATTAGCCCATTTCCTGATTGGCAGTGTTGTGGTTTTTGTGTTTAAATGGCTCCTACAGGTACTCTGCATGAGCCTCTGCAGTCCCTGGGCTTCTTGACATTCATGCAGGGTTGCCTTTGTTAATGCTGGTTAGGGAGGAGAGTTTCATTTCACACTTAGACTTTTGCCTGATATGCCTAATGACTCTCCAGCTGATCTTCAATAACACAACAGTTAGAATAGCTTCATAACTGGCTAGAGGTGAAAATTCTTACTTTCCACTTAGTTTCCTTTGGTACCACATAACCAGTGGAACAGGGTCCTTGTTTGTTTGGTTTTTTTAACTTATTCAATTTACATCTCACCCACTGCACCCCTTCCTGGTCACTCCCTCCCAGGACTCTTCTATCCTGCTCCCCTTCTCCTCTGGGTGCTTGGATGGCCATTGGGTATCTACCTACCCTGGCCCTTCAAGTCTCTGTGAGGCTAGGCACATCCTCTCCCACTGAAGCCAGACAAAGTTAGCCAAGCTGGAAGAACATATCGCATGTGCAGACAACAGCTTTTGGGATAGACCACTTTCAAGTTGTTCAGGACCCACATGAAGACCAAGCTGTACATCTCCTATTCTTCCATAAGAGTCCCCAAGCTCCATCCACTGTTTGACTGTGGGTGTCTGTATCTTTCTGAGTCAGCTGCCAGGTGAAGCCACTCAGAGGACAACATGCTCCTGTCTGCAAGCATAACAGTGTTTCATTAATAGTGTTATGGATTGGTGCTTGCCCATGGGATGGTCTCTAGTTGGGCCAGTTATTAGTTGATTGGTTGGCCTTTCCCTCAGTCCCTGATCCAACCCCCTGTGTCTGCATTCCTTGTAGACAGGATAAATTTGGGGTTGAAAGTTTTGTTGGTGGATTGGTGTCTCTATCACTCCACTGTTATTCCTGCCTGCCTACAGGAGGTAACCTCTTCAGAGGACAGGGTCATCTTGATTCTCATAAACTCCCACTGTGATCTCTGCATTCACCTTAATCAGGGACCAGCTATCTTTATCACACATTATAAATGAAAGTTGTGCTTTCCTGCTTGGTCTTGTCTGACACTACCCAGGGGAATGCTTTAAGCTGTGTTGTTAGAGCCTTGAGAGAGAATGGAAGTGTAAGCACTAAACTTGGCCTTTTATAGAAGAAATAGGGACAGGGCCACAGCTTGTTTTATGGTGTTTGGCTATAGTAATGATTGTCTAAATGTTTCTGTCTTGTCAGGATGCCCATTACTAGAGTTTGAATAGTGACATTGGTCTTTCATAGTATTTTTCACGTCTACTCCTATTGTTTTAGAGCTGTCAGCTTATTCAGCCCCAACTATGACAAGAATATTTACGGAAGATCTCCCTTCTCTTCAAGTCATTTAATTGTTTTATGTATAATGTATGTATCTTAGTTTGCTTTTTATTGCTGGGATAAAGCACTGTGACCAAAAGCAACTTGCAGCCCATCATAAAGGCAAATAGGAGCAAGAAATCAAGGCAGGAATCCAGAGGCAGAAGTGAAGCAGAGACCATAGTTTGTCTGCTTACTGCTTGTTCTTAAGGTTTACACTCAGCTGGTTTCTTTTGTTTGTTTGTTGTTGTTGTTGTTCGTGGTGGTGGTGGTGGTGGGATTTTTTTTGGTATGGCTGAGAACCACCTTCCAAGGAACTGTACTGTACACAGTGGCACTGTCTCCAATAGCCTTGTCTACAGTAAAAGTAATAATAATAAGAAGAAAGATTATTATTTATTTGTGTTCTTAAAAACAAATTGGATTTTTTAGGTTACTTGCATTTATTGTGTTTATTGATATATTTGAATATTTTCACTATTGTAGGTTATTGTGATTTTCCCCATTCTCTTCCCTTCTGTAATGTGGCCTGATAACACCTGATTTATTTGAATTTTTTAATCTTTATTAACTTGGGTATTTCTTATTTCCATTTCGATTGTTATTCCCTTTCCTAGTTTCTGGGCCAACATCCCCTTAACCCCTCCCCCTTACCTTCTCTATGGGTGTTTCCCTCCCCATCCTCCCTCCATTACCACCCTCCCCCCAACAATCACGTTCACTGGGGGTTCAGTCTTGGCAGGATCAAGGGCTTCCCCTTCCACTGGTGCTTTTACTAGGCTATTTATTGCTACCTATGCAGTTGGAGCCCAGGGTCAGTCCATGTATAGTCTTTGGGTAGTGGCTTAGTCCCTGGAAGCTCTGGTTGCTTGGAATTGTTGTTCATATGGGGTCTCAAGCCCCTTCAAGCTCTTCCAGTCCTTTCTCTGATTCCTTCAACGGGGGTCCCGTTCTCAGTTCAGTGGTTTAATGATGGCATTGGCCTATGTATTTGCTGTATTCTGGCTGTGTCTCTCAGGAGAGATCTACATCTGGTTCCTGTCAGCCTGCACTTCTTTGCTTCATCCATCTTATTTAATTGGGTGTTGTATATGTATGGGCCACATGTGGGGCAGGCTCTGAATGGGTGTTCCTTCTGCCTCTGTTCTAAACTTTGCCTCCCTATTCCCTGCCAAGGGTATTCTTGTTCCCCTTTTAAAGAAGGAGTGAAGCATTCGCATTTTGGTCATCCTTCTTGAGTTTCATGTGTTCTGTGCATCTAGGGCAATTCAAGCATTTGGGCTAATAGCCACTTCTCAATGAGTGCATGCCATGTGTGTTTTTCTGTGATTGGGTTACCTCACTCAGGGTGATATTTTCCAGTTCCATCCATTTGCCTATGAATTTCATAAAGTCATTGTTTTTGATAGCTGAATAATATTCCATTGTGTAGATATATCACATTTTCTGTATCCATTCCTCTGTTGAAGGGCATCTGGGTTCTTTCCAGCTTCTGGCTATTATAAATAAGGCTGCTATGAACATAGTGGAGCATGTGTCTTTGTTATATGTTGGGGCATCTTTTGGGTATATGCCAAAGAGAGGTATAGCTAGGTCCTCAGGTAGTTCAATGTCCAATTTTCTGAGGAACCTCAGACTGATTTCAGAATGGTTGTACCAGTCTGCAATCCCTACCCAACAATGGAGGAGTGTTCCTCTTTCTCCACATCCTCGCCAGCATTGCTGTCACTTGAGTTTTTTGATCTTAGCCATTCTCGCCTGGCAGGAGGTGAAATCTCAGGGTTGTTTGGTTTGCATTTCACTTATGACATTAAAGATTTGAACATTTCTTTAGGTGCTTCTCAGCCATTTGCATTCCTCAGCTGTGAATTCTTTGTTTATCTCTGAATCCCATTTTTAATAGGGTTATTTGTCTCCCTGCTGTCTAACTTCTTGAGTTCTTTGTATATTTTGGATATAAGGCCTCTATCTGTTGTAGGATTGGTAAAGATCTTTTCCCAATCTGTTGGCTGTCTCTTACTGTTATATTTTTAATATGTATTATTGACCAAAAATGTCTATAATAATATGTATCTGTAATCTCTTCTAAAACTGAATTAGAACTAATAATACTTATTTATACCTACTCTATCTGCCACCTTACATGTTGCTGTTGTCTGTTATTATGCTGGTGATATGAGTTTTTGAGAGTGACAAGTACTTTCTCTGCTTTTGGTGAACTTAATTCAGGGAGGTTGGGTGCCACATCATCAAGTTACTGAAATTATCCAATGACAGTAGATTCTGCTTTCATTGTCTCATGACCAAGAAAAACAAGGAAACATAAAGGCAAGGAGTGAACAGAACAAATATAGGTAACATAGATAAGGATATAGATAATATAGGTAAGGATAACTGAGAAAGTACTCTTGAGGATGAGAATGCCTCCAAGTAAGAAATACTACTATGCTGTCCTGCCTAGTGGCCTTTTATGAGTTTTATTGCAGAATTGAATGGAGGGACTGAGGTAATCTTTTTCTGAGCTTGGTCATTTGGGAGTGTGTCATGTATTGAGACAAAGGTGACTTACAACCTCTTTGAAATCCTCCTGGGCCCAACCAGAGAACTGACTGTGTACTACTCTTCTAATCAGGATGTCATGTTCACCTCTATCTACTCTTTTTATTTATTTTATTGATTTTGTAGACTATCAAATCACTATTTATGTGAGTAACATATGACCTATCCTGGAATCTGTTATCCAGATTATAACATTGTTTCAAATAACCAGTGTTTGTTGCCATTAACCATGTCTTTTAATTTCCTTATAAGTCATTCCTTCTTAAACCTGTCTTTTCTTTCTGGGCTCATTGTTCCTAAGCATATTCATCAGACTAACTTTTAGTACTGGTTTCTTGGTGAGAGATAATTCAGTGTTTGAAATGTCATCATGTTAGCAAGGAATCACATAGTTCCCTTTAGTGAACTCTTAGTCTACTGTTGATAAATTTAAAATGGTCTTAGAAGGAAGTTCAGGGCCCAATTTTAAAAGAAATCTAACAGGCCAGGTGAGCTGTAAATTTCAACAGCTGCTGAGAGGAGGAAAATGTAGAAGAAGAGAGATAGCCATGCCTTTTTGAACTAGAATCCAAGAAAGCACACAGATTGAGCAGTGGTAGCCAGCAAACAGGTGCATGGTGGAACAGGGTGTTTTCAGAGGAAGGGCAAGAATGTCCAGAATGTCAGAGCAGGCATGCTTAAGATTCTGGCCAATATCCAAAAGTTGTGCTTTTTTTAAATTATAACTCAGAATAGCAGGTAGACTTAGCAGTACTTCATGGTGTAAGCTCTGTAAGCAGCTGTATCAGGGGAGGGGCCTCTGTAAAGTATGAGTACATTAATGAGCTTTTTTTCATCCTACTTCCTTAGTATGTCTTCAAATGTATTGGTTACTTTTCTATGGCCATGACAAAATACCATGACCAAGAGCAACTAACAGAAGAAATTTTCTTTTGGCTTAAGTTTCTAGAGGAGTAACACTTCACCATGGTGGGGGGAGGCCTGTCAGCAAGCAGCAAGAGCAGGAAGGTGAGAAATCATTTCTCAGCTGCCAGCAGTGACATCTGCATTTAATCTCAAGATGCAGGAGGCGGAGGCAGTTAGATCTCTGTGACTTTGAGGCCAGCCTGTTCTGCAGAGTGAATTCCAGTACAGCCAGGGATACACACACAGAAATTTCTGTCTCAAAAACCCCCAAACCAAGCCAAACCAAACTAACAAAACTATAAGAAGCATAGAAGGTGAACTGGAAGTGACTCCAGGCTATGAATTCTCAAAGCCTACCCCAAATGGTGTCTCCCCACAGCAAGGCTCCACAACACCCATAATCTTCCTAAGTAGTACCAACAACTAGATATTAAGTGTTCAAAGACATGAGCCTGTTGGGGGGCATTTTTATTCAAACTACCTCATTAAGTGAGTCAACTTTCCTGAGGAGTAGAATCCTGGCCACATGATTGTTAGAGACAGTTGGATTGATTCCTAAAGAAGGAGAAAATAGCCTGTAATGTTTAGGGCAATTTGCAATGTCTTCTCTGCACCCAGGGCCAGATTCTGTTCTTTTGACCATGGGAAAGTAGCTTCCTCTCACTGAATCTCAAAAAGCCCAATTATGAAATGTACTTTTTCATGTGGTACTTTAAACCTTAAGATAGGGCAATTGTGATGTTTCCAGGGAAACATCACAGTGCTACCAGGGAAACAGGAGGTGAGCTCCAAAGCTGATTATTAGGGTCAGCGCTCCCAAGCTGCTAAAGCATGTCTTAGAAACTTATAGTCACTTTGCTCTTACTGTGTCAGCTTTGCTAGTGTCAAACTTCCAATTGGACAATTTTCATATCATGATGAAATTATCTTTATTATTTTCAGTTTCTTCATGTTGAAAGGCATACTGTTAGATACATTAGATACCTTTTCATTTTTTTTAAAATTATCTTCTCTTTGGCTCCTTTTATATTTGTTTCATGCATTGTTTTCCTATAGTGATGCATGCTTTCATTCCAAGTCCTCAGTAGGCAGAGGTAAGTAGATCTCTGTGAGTTTGAGGCCAGCCTACTCTACATAGGGAGTTCTAGGACAGCCAGTGTTACTTGGCGTGATCCTATCTCAAATTTTTTTTTAAAAAAAAGGAAAGAAAAATTGAAAAATATTTGTTTTCATATAGTCTTATTTAGGGTTTTATTGCTGTGAAGAGACAACATGACCAAGGCGATTCTTATAAAGGAAAACACTGAATTGGGGCTGGCTTACAACTTCTTAGGTTCTGCCTATTATCATCATGGCAGGAAACATGACCGTGTGCATACAGACATGGTGCTGGAGGAGTAGAGACAGCTTCATCTTATCCAGAGGCAACCCTGAGAGAGACTCTCTTCTGCAGGCAGCCAAGAGGAGACTCTCTTCCTCATTTGCTGAAAAGCCTGAGCATAGATCTCAAAATCCACCTACACAGTGACACACTTCAAAAAGGCCACACCTATTGCAACAAGGCCACATCTCCTAAAAGTGCCACCTCCCATGGGCCAAGCATAATAGAACCACCACACATATTTAATGACGAGATGTTTGGATACTTAATTTTCTTTAAAAACTGTGCTCAGGTGTTGTTTTCTGAGTTTTGAATACTGTTTACTGACAAGTACAAAGCTCTCAGGTCTATTAAAACAAGCATCTATTATCGTTTTGTTCTCATCTTTTTTTTTTTTTATTTCTGGAGATTTTCTTTCAGTTTTGGGTGAGCCATGTCATGCAACAAAAAGATTGAAAATAAGGCTGAGAGATAGCTTATCAGTTAAGAGAAGTTACTGCTTTGGAAAAGACTTGGGTTTGCATTCCCAGGACCCACATCAGGTGGCTCATATCTACCTATAAATCCAGTTCCAAGGGATCTGACGTCATCTGGCCTCCAAAGGCACCTGTGTATACACTGTGCACAAAAACTCATGCAGGCACAAACATATATAAATATATTTTAAAAGATTAAAAATAAACCCTTCCTTTGTAGAAGAAGATTTTTCAGGACAGCTAGTGCTCCATTCTTTTTAGAAGTTTAGCCAACCTTTGTTTTGTCTTCGAGCGTGTGCTCATTATCTTATTGCAAATAATATCTTAAAATTTAATTTTATTAAATTTTAGTGTTCAAAATGATAAGTTCCACTATGACACTTTTATCTGTATATATTATTGTACTTTGCTCACATTCACTGCTGTTTCTTCCTGACAAACTGGAAGCTTTTTCTCCCAGATAGTCTCCCTTCTGCTTTCATGACATAAATATGCATGCACATCATTAAAGCTAGAGTCTACATATAAGAGAAAAAACATTTTTGTTTTTTCTTCTTACTTAACTTTTATTGCAACCCCTTATATATCTTTCCCTCCCTTCTACTTTCTTTGTGTGTGTGTGTGTGTGTGTGTGTGCGTGTAAACCTAGATTCTGCACATGAGAAACAAAAAATTATAAACAGCATAATTTTACACAAAATCTAATAGTATCACCCAGGCTTTTGAGCTTGAATTCATGATATTCTTGGTGATTACCTTCACTGTGCTGTGATTACACCTGACCACCAATGTGCCTTGCTTGTAACTAACACTGAAAAGTTTTGATTAAGATGCAATTTTAAGTTATAATTATAACTGCGGCTATTAGGTTGACTATTCAACTACTAGCTATGATCCCATAAAGGTGAGCTGTGGTGAATGTAATGCGAGCAAAAGTATGTCTTCCTTTTAGCTTTTTTATTGCTTTGTACCCATTTCGTCACTTGCTAGTTTTGAAATTTGGCACATTTTTCTATTTTAGAATTATTTTTACACTCCAAATTTTATTACCCTCAAACTGTTCCACATTCCATATCCCCCCAGTCTCCATGAGGATGTACCCACCCTCCAACCCACCAGACCTCTAAACGTCCTGGGGCCTCCAGTCTCTTGAGGGTTGGGTGCATCTTCTCTGACTGAACTGACAACTGGGAGTCCTCTGCTGTATATGTATTGGGGGGGGGCTCATTTCAGCTGGTGTAGGCTGCCTGGTTGGTGATCCAGTGTCTGAGAGATCTTGGAGCTCCAGGTCAATTGAAACTGCTGGTTCTCCTATAACGTTGCCATCCTCCTCAGCTTCCTCCAGCTTTTCCCTAATTCAATAGAGAGTTCAGCAGCTTCTGTTCATTGATTGGGTGCACACATCTACATCTGACTCTTTAGCTGCTTGTTGGATCTTTGGGAAGGCAGTTATGATACGTCCCTTTGAGAGCATACCATAGCCCAGTAATTGTGTCAGGTCATGGGGCTCCGGCTGAGCTGGATCATACTTTGGGCCTGTCACTGGACCTTCTTTTCCTTAGGCTCTTCTCTATTTCCATCCCTGAATTTCTTTCAGACAGGAAGAATTATGGATCAGAGCTTTGACTGTGGAATGGCAACCCCATCCCTCAATTGATGTCTTGTATTTCTCCTGGAGGTAGGCTCAATAAGCTCTGGACTCTCCCCACTGTAGTGTATTTCATCTAAAGTCCCCCTTGAGTCCTGAGAGTCTCTCACACTTCCCAGGTCTTTTGGTACATTCTGAGGGTCCTCCCATTTCCTTCCTCTCGAGATCGCCTGCACTCTATTCTATTTACTGGCCATCAGAGCTTGATTTCTTTTCCCCACCCAATACCAGATCTTGTTCTGCCCCCTGGCATCCCCTTTACCTTCCCTGTTCCTCCCTCCCTCGCCCCTTCTCCTTTCAAAGGGGGACTGAAGTGTCCTCACTTGTGCCCTTCAGCTTGTTGACCTTTTTGAGTTCTGTGGACTGTATCATGTGTATTCTGCCCTTTTTTTTTGCTAATATCCACTTATCAGTGAGAACATACCATGCCTGTTCTTTTGGGTCTCAGTTACCTCACTCAGGATGATATTTACTAATTTCATCCATTTGCCTGTAAAATCATGATGTCCTTGTTCTTAATAGTTGTATTCCATTGAGTAAGCGAACCACATTTTGTGTATCCATCCTTCCTTTGTAGGATATCTGGGTTGTTTACAGCTTCTGGCTATCTCAAATAAGGCTACTATGAACATAGTGGAACACATGCCCTGTGGAGCATCTTTTGGATATAGTACCAAGAGTAGTAATTCTGGGTCTCTAGGTAGGTCTATTTCTAGTTTTCTGAGGAAACTCCAAATTGATTTCCAGAGTTGTTGTTCCAGTTTGCAATCTACCAGAAATGGAGGAGTGTTCCTCTTTCTCCACATCTTTGCCAACATGTATTATCACCTGAGGTTTTGATCTTAGCCATTCTGATTGCTGTAAGGTAGTTTTGATTTGCATTTCCCTGATCACTAAGGACTTTGAACATTTCTTTAGGTGCTTCTCAGCCATCCAAGATTCCTCTGTTGTGAATTTTTGGTTAAGTTCTATACTACATTTTTATTCCATTGGGTTATTTGGTTTTTTGGTGGTTAGCTCCTTGAGTTCTATATATTGGATATTAGCCTTCTATGTGATGTGGAATTAGTGAAGATTTTTTTCCTAATCCGTAGGCTGCCAATTTGTCCTATTGACTATGTCCATTGCCTTACAGATGCTCTCCAGTTTCATGAGGTTCCATTTGTCAATTCTTGATCTTAGAGCATGGGCCATTGGAATTCTGTTTAGGAAATTTCCCCCTGTGTCAATGAGTTCAAGAATCTTTCACACATTCTCTTCTATTGTACTGAGTATGTGGTTTTATTTTGAGGTCCTTGATCCACTTGGACTTGAGCTTTGTGCATGGTGACAAATATGGGTCTATTTTCCTTTTTCTACATACAGACAGTCAGTTAGACCAGCATCATTTATGGAAGATGCTTTCTTTTTTCCATTGTATATTCTTTGCTTCTTTGTCAAAGATCAAGTGACCATAGGTGTGTGGGTTCATTTCTGCATCTTCAATTCTATTCCATTGATCAACCTGTCTGTCTCTGTACCAATACCATGCAGTTTTTATCACTATTGCTCTGTAGTACAGCTTGAGGTAAGCGATGGTGATTCCCCCAAGAAGTTCTTTTATTGTTAAGAATTATTTTCACTATTCTGGGTTTTTTTGCCTTTCCAGATAAATTTGAGAATTGCTCTTTCCATGTCTTTGAAGAATTGTGTTGGGGTTTTGATGGGGATTTTATTGAATTTGTAGATTGCCTTTTTTAATTATTTAAATGTAGATGGTCATTTTTACTATGTTAATTCTCCCAATCCACTATACTCAGCAAAACTCTCAATCAACAGAGATGGAGAAACCAAAATATTCCAGGACAAAACCAAATTCAAACAGTATCTATCTACCAATCCAGCCCTACTGAGGATCCTAGAAGAAAAACTCCAATACAAGGAAGATACTTACACCAAAGCAAAGTCAAGATATTAAGCATCTCACAACAAAGTCAAAAGGAGAGAATCACAAGCACATTAAACTACCTACACAAACAAATATAACAGGAACCAACAGTCATCTCTCTTTAATATCTGTCAATATTAATGGACTCAACTCACCTATCAAAGACATAAGCTAACAGATTGGATACACAAACAAGATCCAGCATTTTGTTGGATACAAGAAACAACTTCAATAACAAAGACAGCACTATCTCAGAGTAAATTGAAATGGTCTTCCAAGAAAATGGTCTCAAGAAACAAGCATGAGTTGCCATCATAATATCCGATAAAATAGATTTTCAACCAAAAGTTATCAAGTGTGATGAAGGACAATTCATATTCATCAAAGGGAAAATCCACCAAAAGAAAATCTCAACTCTGAACATTTATGCCCCACACATAAGGGCACCCACATTCATAAAAGAAATTTCACTAAAGCTCAAAACATACACTGAGCCCCACACAATAATAGTGGGAGACTTCAACACCGTATTCTCACAAATGGACCAGTCATTGAAACAGAAACTAAACAAAGATACAGTGAAACTAATAGAGGTTATGAGCCAAATGGATTTAACAGATATTTACAGAACATTTCACCGTAAAACAAAAGACTACACCTTCTTTTCAGCACCTCATGATACTTCTCCAAAATCGACTGTATAATTAGTCACAAAACAACTCTCAACCAATACAAGAAGATTGAGATAATCCCATGCATCCTATCAGACCACCATGGCCTAAAGTTGGTCTTCAATAACAGCAAAAGCAACAGAAAACCCATGTAAATGTGGAAACTGAACAACTCTCTACTCAGTGATAATTGGGGCAGGGATGAAATAAAGAAATAAAAGACTTCCTGAAATTTAATGAAAATGTTGACACATCATACACAAACTTATAGGACACAATGAAAGCAGTGCTAAGAGGAAAATTCATAGCACTAAGTGCACTGGTAAAGAAACTGGAGAGAACTTACACTAGCAACTTAACAACACATATGAGAGCTCTAGAACAAAAAGAAGCAAACTCACCCAAGAGGAATAGAAAGCAGGAAATAGTCAAACTCAGGGCTGAAATCAACCAAATAGAAACAAAAAGAATAATACAAAGAATCAGCAAAACCAAAAGCTGATTTTTTGAGAAAATGAACAAGACAGATAAACCCCTAACTAAAGGGCCCAGTGGCAGTAT
Organism: Rattus rattus; assembly: GCF_011064425.1. Lineage (NCBI taxonomy): Eukaryota > Metazoa > Chordata > Mammalia > Rodentia > Muridae > Rattus > Rattus rattus. Next base: position 51,372,989 of record NC_046172.1, read on the forward strand.
CCAAATTAACAAAATCAGAAATGAAAAGGGAGACATAACAACAGAAACCGAGGAAATTTAAAACATCATCAGATCCTACTACAAAAGCCTATACTCAACAAAACTGGGAAATCTAGATGAAATGGATAGTTTTCTAGAAAGATACCACATTCCAAAGTTAAATCAAGAGCAGGTAAACTTTCTAAACAGAGCCATATCCCATAAGGAAATAGAAGAATTCATTAAAAATCCTCCCAACCAAAAAAAAGCCCAGTGCCAGATGGACTTAGTTCAGAATTCTACTAGACCTTCAAAGAAGACCTGATACCAGTATTCCTCAAAATATTCCATAAAATAGAAACTGAAGGAACACTACCTAATTCATTCTATGAAGCCACAATTACTCTGATACCTAAACCACACAAGGACCCTACCAAAGAGAACTTCAGACCAATTTCCCTTGTGAATATCAATGCAAAAATACTCAGTAAATTTCTTGCAAACCTAATGCAAGAACACAACAAAACAATCATTCACCATGATCAAGTAAGCTTCATCCCAGGGATACAAGGTTGTTTCAATATATGAAAATACATTAAAGTAATCCACCATATAAACAAACTCAAAGAAAAAAATCACATGATCATCTCGTTAGATGGAGAAAAATCATTTGATAAAATACAACACCCCTTCATGTTAAAAGTATCCGAGATATCAGGAATTAAGGGTCCATACCTAAACATAATAAAAGCAATTTACTGCAAACCAAGAGCCAATATCAAATTAATTGGAGAGATACTTGAAGCATTCCCACTAAACTCCGGGACAAGATAAGGATGACCCATTCTCCCCATATCTTTTCAATATAGTACTTGAAGTGCCAGCTAGAACACTGAGATAACAAAAGAGAACAAAAGATACAAATTGGCACAGAAGAATTAAAGGTATCACTATTTGCAGATGATATGATAGTATACATAAGCAACAACAAAACTTCTACCAGAGAACTTCTCCAGCTGATAAACAACTTCAGCAAAGTGGTCAGGTATAAAATTAACTCAAATAAATCAGTAGCCTTTATACAAATGATAAGCCGGTTGGGCACTTTTCAAAAGTTCCTTTGGACTTCTTTATGTGCACAATGAGGATATAATAACATAGTAATACACAGATATTATAGATGAGGCTGGGTATATAGCTCACTGGTAACATGCTTGATTACTACATAAGACTATGCTTTTTTATCCGCAGAATTGCAAAATGAAACAAAACAAATTTGTCTTAAAAACATCTCTAAATGAAGAACGTTAGTTCATTTCTCATTAAGAGAGTCCCTTTTCGTGTCTCAACTTGTCAGCCAATACTTAGGCAATTTGCAAGTAGAGCTAGGTAGAAGAGATGTAATAGGTAATACAGGAGTGAATAAAGTAAATGAAGACAGCCACAGAGATATAGGACAAAGGTGAAAATATTGCCTTCCTCTCAATGGGGCAGCAATTTAGGTGCGAATTGGGATATGTAATCAAGGACCACTTCTCATTGCTTCATTTAAAATAATCTGATAATCTGTTTGTTTAATAGCAAATACTTCAGTCATGTGTCTATGTGTTTGTGTGTGGTACTAAGGATCAATCTGAGGACCTCACTCATGTTGGACAATATTTTAGTCATATATAATTTGAGTTTATGCATAGTTCTTAGAAAATAGCTAACAACGGTGGAAAGGGAGTAGGAAAAAAGAGGCCTAAACCTAAATTACAACTCAGAAAATAGGCCATAAATTTCCACTGTTTAAAATAAATGCAGGCAAGATTGATGACTTCAAAGTGTTTCTGGAATTTCATTCACCAGAAAAATATGTGTTTAGAGGAATAGCTTGCCATCTAAAATTATCTGCTTTTACTTTAGATCAAAGGACTATCTCTGTGTTCATAACCAGTATCAATGAAAACAAAGCATACACCTATTTAGCATGCTAGATGTTTTAGGATTACGGTGGGTTAGATTGGATTGAAAGAAGAATCATCATCTTTATTCTTAATTTATGAATTTCTAGATGATAGGGTTAGAATTTATAGTAATTTATGTAGGCTTGCTTCATGGTTTAATTTTAACCACATATATAACCAATTCTAATTCAAATGTCAGAGTCTTAGATAAAGATCCCAGAGAGGTTTTAAATTATGGGCTTCTTCTGTTTCACACTTGCCTGATTTACCAATTGTGGTAAAGCATGAATTATAGCCTTGCTATTCTCTGGAAGACCATGACTAATACTAAAAATAATAATAATTGTTGCTAACCCTAAATCAAGGAAAACAGCATAAAAGCGGTAACTGACTTGGATGTGGAAGCTAAATTCATTTCTCTTCGGGTAAGAATAAAAAGTCAAGGAATTTGCATATACTTTAGCAAAGATATAGGCCAGAATTTGTGATTATTGTTATTTCTGAGGAACTTTGAGAAGACCATGTGCAGAAAACAGATCATTTTGAAAAACAGGGTAAATGAAAAAGAACATAGATTTTGTGCAATTTAGAAGAGGTAAATTGCTCCTCAATTTGCCAATATTTATTAGCATGATAGAAATTAATCAGAATTGGTGTTTTAGAATCTCTATATTCTAAGAAGGCTTTTAAAACTATAAAGCAATTGTGCTAACTAGTCTATGTCAACTCAATACCAACTAGAATTATCTGGAAGGAGGAACTTCAATTGGGCAGCTCAGATCCAACTCTTGGGCATTTTCTCAGTTATCAGTGGAGGAGGGCCTTGCACATTGTGGGTAGTGCCATTGCTAGGCTGGTGGTCCTGGGTTCTATAAGAAAGCTGACTGATCAAGACATAGGGAACAAGGTTAGTGTACTAGCTGGTTTTTTGTATCAATTTGACACAAGCTGAAGTTATCACAGAGAAAGGAGCCTCCTTAGAGGAAATGCCACCATGAGATCCAGTTGTAAGGCATTTTCTCAACTAGTGACCAAGTGGGGAGGGTCTAGCCCATGGTGGGTGGTGCCATCCCTGGGCTGGTGGTCCTGGGTTCTATAAGAAAGCAAGCTGAGCAAGCCGAGGGAAGCAATTCAGTAAGCAGCATCCCTCCATGGCCTCTGCACCAGCTCCTGCTTCTCTGGCCTACTTGATTTCCAGTCCTCACTTCCTTTGGTGATGAACAACAATGTGGATGTGTAAGCTGAATAAACCCTTTATTTCCTAACTTGCTTCTTGGTCATGATGTTTTGTGCAGGAATAGAAACCCTGACTAAGACAGCTAGTAAGCAGCAACCCCTCATGTCCTCTGTATCAACTTCTGCCTTCACTTCTGCCTTCAGGCTCCTGCTGTTTGAGTTCCTGTCCTCACTTCCTTTAGTGATGGACTATGGTGTAGTCCATAAGCCCAATAAATGCATTCCTCTCTAGCTTTTTGGTATGGTGTTTTGTCATAGCAAAACGAACCCCAACTGAGACACCAATAAAAATCTGATTATTAGCTATATTTTTATATTTAGTGGGACCTGTCTTCTAATGATGATTGGTTTTAGCTCTGTGAAAAATAGTAATGATGTATAAAAAGGAGAACTGGATTTTAAGTGCAGTAGCATAATTTGCTCTATTGAGTGTACCTCCTAACCTTTCTTGACATGCCCCTCAGTCAAGCTTCATGGCAACACATCACTTTACATTTTGAAATGTGCCAGAACGGCAACCAAACCAACTTTGTCATTTATCTTCCTGGCCCTTCTCCATAGCATTATATTGTCAAATTACTTATAAAAACAATGAAGTTACTGTAGTAGAAGAGGGTTCAATTTAATTATAAATCATTTAGAGACTGAGGAATTTTGTAGAATCTGGGTGTGCTGTCACATCCCTGTAATACAGTGCGGTTGAGGCAGGAGGATCTCAAGCACAAGTCTCTGTGGTAACATTATGTATCAAAATAGAAACCTGAAAGAATGAAGTGGGAGGAAAGAAGGAGGTGGCCAGGAAGAGAGAGTTAATGAAAAGGAGAGGGCAGAAGGTAGAGGAGAAAGACAAACTCTATAGAAAGAATAGAATGTGATACTACCTCACACATTGTTCCCCTGTGAAAGCTCAGGTTCACACCAATTAGAATGTTTCCCTATTTAGATTCCCACTGTCACTTGACACTGATTGATCTTGAGACATATTAAACCAAGGAATTTTAGTAGTTAAGACAAACGGCCACCAAAACTTTTTAAATTTTTTTTTACTTTTATTTTATTTATTTACATTTCAAATGTTATTCCCTTTCCTGGTTTTCCCTCTGCAAATCCCCTATTCCATCTCCCCTTACCCTGCTCCTATGAGGTTGCTCCCCTCCCAATCTACTCACACCCACCTCACTGCCCTAGCATTCCTATATACCGGGGGCATCAAGCCTTCTCAGGACCAAAGGCCTCCCCTCTCATTGATGCCAGATAAAATTCCTTCAGCTCCTTCAGTTCTTCCCCAACTCATCCCTTGGGATCCCGGTGATCAGTCCGATGGTTGCCTTCCAGCATCCATATTTATATTGGTCAGGATCTGGCAAAGCCTCTTAGGAGACAGTCATATCAGGCTCCTGTCAGCAAATACTTCTCAACATCAGCATAGTGTCTGGGCTTGTTGTCTGCATATGGGATAGATCCCCAGGTGGGGCAGTCTCTGGATGGCCTTTCCTTCAGTCTCTGCTCCACTCTTTGTCCCTGTATTCCTTTAGACATGAGCACTTCAGGATTAAAATTTTGGAGATGGGTGGGTGAGCACATCCTCAACCGGGGGACAATGCCTAACCTCAGGATATGGTCTCCACAGGTTCTTCCCTCCCCCTTTTGGGGGGTATTTCATTACTGCTCATCCCCATGGGGTCCAGTTTTGATTTCTGGCATCTCCAGACTTTCTGGTTGCCGTCTTCAGTTCCCATCCACCATTGCCACACACATCTAATCCACCTCATTGACCTCTGTGATTCTCCATTCTCCCCATACCTGATCTGCCCTCTTTTGCCTCTTCCTTCCCTTGCTCTAAGTCCCTTCAACCTCTACTACTTTTGATTATTTTGTTCGCCCTCCTAAGTAGGACTGAAACATTCACTCTTTGGCCTTGCTTCCTCTTGAGCTTCATACAGTCTGAGTTATAGTGTGGGTACTCCAAGTTCTTTGCCATATCCGCCTCAGTGAGTATATACCATGTAATTTCTTTTGTGGTTGAGTGACTTTACCATGATGATATTTTCAGATCCATCCATTTGCTCAGTGAATTTCATTCAGTCATTTTTTAATAGCTGAGTAGTACTCCATTTGTAGATGTATTTCTGTGTATCCACTCTGTTGAGGGCATCTTTATTATTTCCGCTTCAGCTGTATAAATAAGGCTGCTGTATGGCATAGTGGAGCATGTCTTCATGATATGATATGCATCGTTTGGATATATATCCCGAATGGTATAGCTGGGTCCTCAGGTAGAAAGTACTATGTCCAATTTTCTGAGGAACCTCCCAACCAATTTCCAGAGTGGTTGTACCAGTTTGCAATCCCACCAGCAATGGAAAAGTGTTCCTCTTTCTCCACAACCTCACTACCATCTGTTGTCACCTTGTTTTGATTCAGCCTATTCTGATCGCAAGGTGGAATCTCAAATATTCTTGATTTGTGTTTCCTAGATGATCAAGAATGTTGAATATTTTCTTATGTTTCTCCACCATTTATTATTCATCAGTTGAGAATTTCTGCTTGGCTTTTTGTTCCCATGTTTAAATGAGCTATTTGGTTCCCTAGGAGTTCAGCTAATTGGAGTTCTTTTTAAAGAAGTATTGGATTACCAGCCTCTTATGGATGTAGGATTGGCAAAGATATCCAATTTGTTCTATGAAGCCACAATTATGTTCATACCAAAACCACACAAGTACTTCAAACCAATTTCACTTATGAATATCAATGCAAAATATTCAATAAAATTCTTCCAAACTGTATCCAAAAGCACATCAAAACATCCATCATGATCAAGTAGGCTTCTTCCCAGAGATGTAGGAATATGTAGAACTCTGGCAATATAATCTACCACATAAACAAACTCAAAGAAAAACAACCACATGATCATTTCATAAGATGCTGAAAAAGCATTTGACAAAATTCAACACCCCTTCATGTTAAGTCTTGGAGAGAGCAGGAATTCAAGGCCCATACTTAAACAGAATAAAAGCAATATACAGCAAACCAGTAGCCAACATCAAACTAAATGGAGAGAATCTTGAAGCAATCCAACTAAAAGCAAGGACTAGACAAGACTGCCCACTCTTTCCCTACCTATTCAATATAGTACTTGATTTTCTAGCTAGAGAAATTAGACAACAAAAGGTCACAGGGATACAAATTGGAAAAGAAGAAGTCAAAATATCACTGTTTGTAGATGATATGATACTATACTTAGTTGACCTCCAAAATTCCACCAGAGAAATCCTACAACTGACAAATAACTTCAGCAAAGTGGCTGGATATAAAATTAACTTAAACAAATCAGTAGCCTTTCTCTACTCAAAGGATAAGCAGGCTGAGAAAGAAATTAAGGAAACTACACCCTTCACAACACTCACAAAGAATATAAAATATCTTGTGGTGACTCTAACCAAACAAGTAAAAGATCTGTATGACAAGAACTTCAAGTTTCTGAAGAAATAAATCAAAGAAAATCCTAGAAGATGCAAAGACCTCCCATGCTCATGGATTGTTAGGATTAATATAGTAAAAATTACCATTTGTAAAAAAGCAATCTATAGATTCAATGCAATCCCCATCAAAATTCTAACTCAATTCTTTATAGACTTAGAAAGAGCAATTTGCAAATACATTTGGAATAATAAAAAAAAACCAATACAGTGAAAACTATTCTCAACAATAAAAGAACATCTGGGGGAATCACCAACCCTGACCTAAGCTGTATTACAGAGAAATTGTGATAAAAACTGCATGGTATTTGTACAGAGGCAGGCAGGTAGATCAATGGAATAGAATTGAAGACCCAGAAATGAACCCACACACCTAAGGTCACTTGATCTTTGACAAAGGAGCCAAAATCATCCAGTGGAAAAAATGTAGCACTTTCAACAAATGGTGCTAGTTCATTTGGTAGTCAGCATGTAGAATGCAGATTGATCCATTCTTACTGCCTTGTACAAAGGTCAATTCCAAGTGGCTTCCACATAAAAGCAGATACACTGAATCTAATAGAAGAGAAAGTGGGGAAAAGCCTCAAACACATGGACACAGGGAAAATTTTCCTGAACAGAACACCAATGGCTTATGCTAAGGTCAAGAATCAACAAACAGGACCTCATAAAATTCAAAGCTTCTATAAGGCAAAGGACACTCTCAATAGCACAAAATGGCAACCAACAGATTGGGAAAAGGTCTTTGCTACCAAAACTTTTAATAAAGATGCTGTTATTACATTTATTCTCCTCAATCATCAAAAGAAATTTCCAACTGCTTTCTTGAGGGTAGAGATTGAATTGAGCCTCTGGAGTAAGTTTGCCTGATAGCACATTTGAACATTTATTTGAATGTTGTTTTGTTCACATTACTTAGTCACCTGATGCTTGTTTCTACTATCAAATGTGGATAATCCCTATTTCAAGGATTCTTAGTAGCCTTGGTGTGTGATAATACATCTAAAACTATGTGTTTGACACATAGTGAGTGCTCAATTAACATTACTTATTATTATTTCATTGTGGAGTGAAAAAAGACAGCATGCAGTTAATATCTAAGTATGATATGCATTTGGTCAATTACTGCCAATACTATTTTGATATAATAATATATCAAAATGAGAGCAGCATCAGAATTTAAACCATTAAGATTAGGAATGAAATACATAAGTTTAATATGGCATAATACAATAATACAAAATTAATACTAATTTTGGAAATTAGTCATCTGCCAACTAAGTGGGTAGCTCAACAGGTGTTCACTACTTACTGTCTGCTGTTGAAGAGATCCTTATACAAGGTATACAGAATCTGTTGAAGAGGTCCAAAGACTAGACAGGTGGCAAATCTAAATGGGGAATTATAAGAAATGATGTGAAACTGGGCTTGCACAGTGGAACAACATGTGGGGTAGTATTAGCTAAGTAATTCTCTTGTCAGAATCACTGACATTCCAGTTCGGTATTTAATCACTCTTGTGACATACTTAGTAAAGAATATCACTTACTGTTTTAATGTTAATCATGATTTTCCCCCTAAAGTCTGTATTGAACAATTTGCTATATCTATAAATTTAATTTAGATTATGTTAGCAAAAATTCTTTCCAGGAACACATGAGTTCAATTAGTAGGACAATCAAAAAGAAAATAAAGTTATTGTTCATTGGACTCTACTTCAAACTTGAGAAATGTAGTAATTGTATTGTTAGGGATACCTGTGGAATCATTTGGTGTTTTGGTGTATTACTCAAAAGGAAATATATCGTTTCCCCAACATTTTAACTTGTATTTTGAAGTTAGAAATAGAGCAAGGGGTTGTTACAGAGAGTTTCTTTGGTAATCCCCTATAGTATGCATTTAGCTCCCTTCCCCTGTGGTTGAGGACATCTGACCTTTGCCAGCTGTTCTGTTCTGATGTCTGCGTTATTTTGGGTAGCAGTGGGTTGATTTAAGAGTGGAACAGTTGTATATCTTTGTATTTTAAACTGCTTGGTGCAAATGTGTTATGAACGATTTGAAGGGAAACTATACTCATAAATTGAATTCTAGGTAATTGGTCATGTTGTAAAATTTAGATGCCTGAAGACTTGTAGTAAAAGGGTAGTTCTTTACTTATTTAAAAGACTGGCTGTAAAAGAGCCTATAGAGAATTAGAGCAGGAGAAGAAATTCTGTGGACAAATGTTAAGTAAGATATTTTGATTCCCAGATATCATATAGGCAAGGGAGAGTAAAGGAATGTGTATGACATGGTAGATGGTACAGTTAGTTGGGTAAGTACCCAACAAGGTAGATTGATAGGATTTCCTAAATCCCCCTAGGCCTTCCATTGGGACTGTGCTTCAGCCCTGTCATGTTTTAAACACTCTCATTAGGAACTTTGATGAAAATACAGAAAGCATGGTTACTAGATTCAAGAAAGCCCTAAAGATGTAATCATTGGATTCATAATCATCATATGAAAAGGGTGTAGCTGATTGATGCTCTTTTGGTTGCATGATGAAATCTAACAAAGATATAAAAATAAAGTCCATATTAAGGAACAGAGGTAATTGATGATTGGTTGAATAGTTGTTTGTACCTGTGTGCTACATGTGTACTGTGGTTTGTAACATGTATAACCTTAGACAAGTTATATAACCATCATTTACCCTATTTTCCTCTCTTACAAATAATATCTTATGGCAAAAGCAAAGCTCAACATTACCAAGGGATATAATGCATTAATAGAATATGTCACCCTGACTCCTAAGCTGTTTACTCATTCCTCTTTTCCAGACATAGTCCTTTTCTTTTGTTTTACTGTGAGACAGAGTGGGTCTTGGTATGTAGCTCAGGCTGGCTTAGAACATATTGTGTAGACCTAGCTGGCCTTGGACTCATGGTGATCCTACTCTCTGCCTCCTTGAGTGCTATAATCACAGGCATCTGTCTCAACATTCAGCTTAAGAAATTTTGTGTGTGAATTCTTCCAGGTTTTGGAAAGGCTTCTCACATCTATACTAATCTCCTTTATGAAATATAGGACTACATCCCTTCTATGACTTTGTCTAGTATAGAAGTTAAGAGATCCAGGAACCATATTTCTTTGGTTCAAATCTCAGCTTTGCCACCTGACTGATTCTGTGACCTTCCACAAACATCTCCAAGTCTATAGAAGTGATTTGTCCATTAGACACTTTAAACAAGGCACTTAGGGACTGATGTATACTTTGAAACAACCAGAAATAATTTAAGAATCTCTGAAGCTCCATGGGGAAGTGCATTCCTATAAATTCCAGCACTTTGGGACTAAGAAGCAAAAGCAGGAAGAATGCCTATGCTACATAACAAGACTCAGTGTCAGAAAAAAAGCCTATGGAGTTGTTTTATTAACTACCTACCTATCTAATTAATTAATTATTTAGACACAAAGTCTTCCTATGTCCCTAAGGTTGGGTCAGACTTCTTATCCTCGCACCTCAACATCCTGTATAGCTGAGATAATAAGCGTTTTCCATCACCCTTGGTTTGAAAGTATATTCATTTTTATTTCTTAAAACAGGAAAAAATGTTAAATAATGAATATATAATAATGAATCATGCCTGGGTTTGTTTTGTCTTTACTTATGGACACAAGTGTTAAGTATACTTTTTAATGGAAGAAGTGCTCTGCTAGGACAAAATCACATTGATGGTCCAGTGTGCTTTGGTTTTATAACCTGTGAAACTGACAATAGTGCTTAGTTCCAAGTAGCATACTGGAGTAAATAAAGCTCTTAGTGATTGGCACACACAATATTCTATGTGTTTAATAAATAAATATAGTAGTTTTAAAAAGACAAATTGTGGACACACTGAAAAACCTAAGGAGAACCAAAAATGTATCCAATGAAACACAAATCCTTTTCAAACAGATCCAACTCCTTTACTTTCCTTTCTTAGAAACATAATTTTTGAGGGATAACCAAACCATTTCAGTTTTTATGCATCAAAATATGACAATAATTTTATCAGTCCTTGACTTGGTGTCCTGTTTGGGAAGGACTTTCTAACTAATCTTTGTAATCATATCCTTAAGGATTTGAAAATACTTAAATCCTTGATTCATTTGAAATTATTTTCTGACATAGAATTAGTTCCATGTAGATTTTATTTTAATGTGGACAAGTGTATCAAAATTTCTTATGATTTTTGTACCACATTTAAATGGGCCTTCCTTATCCAAGGTCATAAAGATATATGTTGTTTCTAATTATATGTTAGTTTCTTAAAAAATCTTTAATCCCATCTGGAATTTCTTTTTAGGCAAGGAATGTGGTAGACAGCCATCCAGAGTCTAGCAGTTGTCATTGTAATATTTTCTGAATGCAGCATCTCCTCTTACTGATGTGAAATATGGTTGTTATTCCAATGACGAAGTCCTTTACATATTTGCCTGTGTTTCTCATCTGTAGTTTATCTCTATGCTATATCTATCTGTCCACTATGTACCAATGTCAAAGTCTTAAATATCATACTCATAAGAAATATGATATATCTCTTTTCCTTTACTATTTAAAACCAGAAATCGAAACTATTGCTCCAATTTTCTTTTCTTTTCTTTCCTTTCCTTTCCTTTCCTTTCCTTTTCTTTTCTTTTTTTCATTTATGCTAAGTATTGAACCCAGGGTCTTGTACCTGCCAGGCAAATCCTCTGCATTAGGTAGACTTAGCTAGCCTGGACCTCACTTTTTAGACATGGCTGGCACTGGAGTCACTGAGATCCACTGCATCTCCCTCCCAAATGATAAGATCCTAGGCATACTTCACCACAGCCAACAAACCTTGGCTTTTTTGACGCAGGATTTTGTGATGTGGCTCAGTCTGGCCCTGAACTCTATGTATCCCAGAATGGTCTTGAATTTGTTGCCTCTGCCTCCTGACTGCTGGTATTATTAGTATTATTGTGCCTGGTTTAGCTGTTGAATTTTTTGAGTTACCTTCTTAGCATCTGTAAAAATGACAGTTTATTTTTTCTACCTTGCTCTATTAATATAGTGGATTATACTAGTGGGTTTCCTAACATTAAAATGAATTTGCCTTTTATAGTGCTAGTCTAGTGATGTTTTCTATATGGCCATTAAAATTCTATTTGTTGCTAGATGTTTAGGAGTTTTGCATTGATATTAAATAAGTGAGTAAGAATCTATAGCTGAATATAACATCTTGGATTTTTCACTGTGCTATGGAATAGGTGAAGAAATAGTAGAGTTATTCAATATTTAATTTACCTGAGTCTCATTTAGTCTGAGTATCGTGCATTTTATGCCCTGGTAGTAATTTCCATTATCATTTATGGTACTTATTTGGAGACAGGCTCTAACTATATATCCAGGCTTGACTTGAACTAGTAATTCTTTTTAAAAAGATTGTATATGTTCTCCATGTACACCAATGTGCCAGAAGAGGCTATCAGATTCCATTACAGAAGATTGTGAGCCACAATGTGGTTGCTGGGAATTGAACCCTTCAGGACCTCTAGTAGAGTAGCCAGATGCCCTTAACCACTGAGCCATCTCTCCAGCCTTGAACTTGTAATTCTCAGTTTTCTAAGTGATAGTGATTATTCTTTTCTTTTTCATGCTTTTTTGGATTAAATTTAGTCTTCTGCATGAACAGTAGATCCCTGACTTGAATTTTAAAAGTAGCTATATTGAGATGTACTTCAGATACCGTATTATTAATCCACTTAAAATATCCAGTTTGGCTAGAGAAATAGATTAGAGCATAAAGAAATTTGAGGCCAAGCCTGACTATCTAAATTCACTAATTCAGTGCTTAGAACCACTAAATAGAAAGATCCAATTCCCAGGAATTGTCTTCTGATCTTCAGTTGTGCACTGTGATTGTACACACACACACACACACACACACACACAAACACGCATACACACTAAATGTAATAAAACCTTTTACAGATTTCACATACACATTTCATTCTAGAAGCAAAGAAACATAACAGTCATTATAGTATCATTGACTGCAGCCCCTTCTGTGTATTAGACTCAAACTCCCAAAGAGTCTTCAATAAATAGTGCTGATCTAACTAGAGGTCTTGTATATAGAAAAATGAGAATAGCACCATATTTATCACCTTGCACAGAGCTCAAGTCTAACTGAATCAAGGCCTCAACATAAAACCAGATACACTAAATCCAATAGAAGAGAAAGTAGGAAAGATCCTTAAACTCATTGGCACACAGGGGAAATTCCTAAACAGAACTCCAATGGATCACTCTCTAAGATCAAGAAATGATAAATGGAACCTCATGAAAGTGGAAAGCTTAGACTTTCCAGTTTAAGGCAAAGGACATAGTCCATCAGTAGGACAAACTGGTGACCTACAGATTTGGAAAAAAAAAAAAAACAAACTTCACTAACTCACCTCCAAAAGAGAGTTAATATCTAAAATATATAAAGAACCTAAGAAGCTAACCACCAAAAAAATGAAACAACCCAATGAAAAAATGTGGTCCAGAACTAAACTGAGAATTCACAACAGATGAATCTGAATGGGTGAGAAGCACTTAAAGAAATGTTCAAAGTCCTTTGTCATCAGGGAAATGCAAATAAAAACGACCCTAAGATTCCACCTTCTATTAATTGGAATGGCTAAGATCAAAACCTCAGTTGACAACACAAGCTGACAGTGATGTGAAGAAAGGAACACTCCTCCATTGCTGATGGGATTGCAAACTTGTACAGCCACTCTGGAAACCAATCTGGAGATTCCTCAGAAAATTGGAAATAGATCTACCTGAAGAGCCAGCTATACTACTCTTGGTCATATACCCAAAAGATGCCTCACCATGCTACAGGGGCACATGTTATCCTATGTTTATAGCTACCATGTTTGTGATAGCCAGAAGCTGGACACAACCCAGATATCTCAATGTAAGAATGGATACAGAAAATGGGGTTCATTTACACAATGGAATACTACTCATCTATTAAGAGCAAGGACATCCTGAGTTTTGCAGACAAATAGATGGAAGTAGAAAATATCCTTCTGAATGAGGTAACTCAGACCTAAAAGGACATGCATGGTATGTACTCACTAATAAGTGGGTATTAGCTAAAAAAATGTACAGAATACCCACGATACAATCCACAGATCTCCAAAGTGTTAACAAGCTGAAGAGCGCAAGTGAAGATGCCTTGATCCCACTTGGGAGGGAGAAGAAAGTAATCACAGGAGGGGAGAGGGAGGGAGGGAGGGTCCTGGATGCGAAAGGGGACAGGGAGAAGAGGGGAATATGATCAAGTATTGGGCAGTGGGGAGAGGACTGACACCCTGAGTGCCAGCAGAAAGAATGGAAACAGGCAAGCTCGTGAAGTAGGACGTGGGGAGAATCAGAATGTACCAGAGTCCTTGGAGATAAGATACTCTCAGGACTCAAAGGGAGGGACCTTGGATGAAATGTCCTATAGTGGGGAGAGGGATCTTGTAGAGCCCACCTCCAGCGGAAAGACAGGACATCAAGTGAGAGATGGGGTTGTTATCCCACAGCCAAAATCTCTGATCCATAATTGTCTTTGTTTAAAAGAACTGCAGGGATTGAAATGGAGAAGAGCCTGAAGGAAAGAAGGTTCAGGGACAGGAGCAAAGTGGGATCCAACTCAGGGAGAGGGAGAAGACCTGACACCATTTCTGAAGCTATAGGACATTCACATAAAGGGGCCTATCATGACTGCCCTCCAAAAGACCCAACAAGCAGCTGAAAGAGTCAGATGCAGATATGTGCACCCAACCAATGGATTGAAGCTGCCAACCTCTGGTTGAATTAGGAAAAGCTGGAAGAAGCTGGAGGAGGAGGGCAACCCCTGTAGGGGACAGAGTCTCAATTAGCCTGGACCCTGAGATCTCTCAGACACTGGATCTCACCAACCAGGCAGCTGGCACCAGCTGAGATGAGACCCACAATACATATACAGCAGAGGACTGTGCAGTCTGGTTTCAGTCAGAAAAGATGCACCTAATCCTCAAGAGACTAGAGGCCCCAGGGTGTAGAGAAATTTGGTGGGGTGGGTTTTGGGGGTGAAGAGAAATAGTATATGGAACAGTCAGAGGGTGGACTGGGAGGAGGATGAAATCTGGATTGTAAAAAAAGATTAAATAAAATTTATTTTATTTTATTTTTAATTGCATATTTCTTATTTACATTTCAAATGTTATTCCCTTTCCTGGTTTCCGGTCCAAAAGCCCCCTAACCCCTCCCCCCTTCAATAAGGGTGTCCCCCTCCCCATCCACCTCCCCTTGCCACTCCCCGCTACACTGGGGGGGTCCTTAAAAAGGAAATAAAAGCCAGTCAGTCAAACTGGCAAGCTAACTGCAGATCTTTGTCTTTCCCTCTGCTCCTCCAAATGGAATCCTCAAGTCTGATTACTAGCTCTGTAGCAGACTACCTGCTGTGACTTCCTTCCTCCCACTTCCTCCTTCTCAGGTGAGTCACACAGGTTTTCTTTTCCCCTCCAAACTTCCTTCTCCCAACACATTGCTTTATCACAGTATCCAACCCCAGAAGGCACACACTGAGAACTTCCGGGACAATTCAGTTAGGGAAACTGGAAGACTAACTTCAGATTTTCACCTCTCCTTTGTCCGCCCAAATCAATGTCCGGGTCTCACCCCCAACTCTGCAACAGACCACCTGCTGTAGCCTCCCTTCTCATCTGCCAATTTCTCCATCACATTATCAGGTCTTTCCCAGCAACCCTCCCCCCACTCATTGTTTTTTCAGGCTCCCAACCCCAGAAGGCATTCCCTGGTAAATTGCAGGCCACTCTAGCCAGGGAAGCAGATAGGCTAACTGCATTCCTCCAAATCCTATTCCCCAGTTACACTTTCAGTTTTGCAGCACACTTTCTGCTGTAGGTTCACCTCATTTTTTGATCTCATTTCCAGGGAACTAGGAAGATCCCAGTGAAATCTCCTGATTTTCTCACTCCTGTGGACCCCATTACTACCCTCTGAGCCCTTCCCCATACCTATCCATCAGCTTCCAGTACCAAGAAACACATTTTACCTGAAATCCCCTATATCCACACCTATCAGGATCTCAGAAAAATGTTCTACCAGGCAACACACAGCCACCATATTATCCTAACAACTAAAGAGGACAATAGAAATCAAGGAACAAAACACCCACACAACAAAGACCATACTAGATATAAGACCTAGAATTACAATCTTCACAAACCCAGATGCCTAGATGCCAATATAAAACACAATAAGAGCCAGGACAATATGTCTCCTTCAGTGATCATTAACCCTACTACAAGAGGCCCTGGATATTCCATCATAGCTGAAACACACACACACACACACACACACACACACACACACACACACACACACACACACACACACACCTTTAAAACAGCCTTTATCAATATGGAAGAGGTTCTCAAAGAAGAGTTAATGCCAATACTTCTCAAATTATTTGACATATAGAAAGAAAAAAAAAAATTGCAATTTGTTTCAAATCCACAGTTACCCTGATACTCCAAACTACATATAAAGACACAAAAAGAAATTACAGCCAGTTTCCCATATGAATGTAACAGAAAGGAAATTTAGAAGGATTACTAAAATGTGAATGCTTCATTTCCTTTAAAAAACAAAAGAATACCCTTGGCAGGGAATAGGAGGGCAAAGTTTAGAATAGAGGCAGAAGGAAACACATTCAGAGCCTGCTCACATGGCCCATACATACAGCCACCCAATTAGACAAGATGGATGAAGCAAAGAAGCAGGCCGACAGGAACCGGATGTAGATCTCCTTCTGAGAGACACAGCCAGATTTACAACAAATACATAGTGAATGCCAGCAGCAAACCACTGAAACTGAGAACGGGACCCTGTTGAAGGAATCAGAAAGGACTGGAAAGCTTGAAGGGGCTCGAGACCCCATATGAACAACAATGCCAAGCAACCAGAGCTTCCAGGGACTAAGCCACTACCCAAAGACTATACATGGACTGACCCTGGGCTCCAACCTCATAGGTAGCAATGAATAGCCTAGTAAGAGCACCAGTGGAAGGGGAAGCCCTTGGTCCTGCCAAGAGTGAACACCTAGTGAACGCGATTGTTGGGGGAGTGGTGGGGGAGGATGGAGGAAAAGGGTTAGGGATGCTGGCCTGGAACCGAAGGGAATAACAATTGAAATATAAATAAGAAATACTCAAGTTAATAAAGATAAAACAAAAACAAACAAACAAACAAAAAAAAAAACAAAAGAAATGAAATAAACCTTATCCCTCTTGGCTGTTGCAGGGGTAGCTTTGTCAATTTGTGATCTGTGGGTTGAGCTCCTGAGGTAAGTACACTTTGGTGTCTTACAACACTGTCAGCATGAACTTCATGGCATCAGCAATATTGTCTGGGTTTGGTATATATATATGCTGGATCTCCAGGTGGAATAGTCTCCGGATGGCCTTTCCTTCAGTCTCTGCTCCCAACTTTGTCTCTGGATTTCCTCCTATGAATATTTTTGTTCCCATTTCTAAGAAGGATTGCAGCATCTGCACTTTGGTTGTACTTCTTGAGCTTCATGTGATCTGTGGATTTTATCTTGGGTAATCTGAGCTTTTGGACTAATATCCACTTTACAGTGAATGCATACCATGTGTATTTTTTGTGATTTGGTTACATCATTCACAATATTTTCTAGTTCTATACATTTGCCTAAGAATTTCATGAAGTCATTGTTTTTAATAGCTGAGTAGTATTCCATTGTGTAGATATACGACATTTTCTGTATCCATTCATCTATTGAAGGATATCTGGGTTCTTTAAAGCTTCTGGATAGTATAAATAAGGCTGCTATGAACATAGTAGAGCATGTGTCCTTGTTATATGTTGGCACATCTTTTGGGTATATGCCCAGGAGTGGTATAGCTGGGTCCTCAAGTGTCACGCCCACCTCGGCCGGCAAGGAAGACGCAACACGGTTGGATTCTTCTCAACAGCCTTTACTGCAGGACACCTTCATTGTTGACACGGGGACCAGGAGCGGCAAATTCACTCGCCTTATATACACAACAGTATGCTAATAATCTTTCAGGGATTGGCGGGGCACAGGTCACCCCACTATCACCCCACTACTTGTCCTCCAGGGATTGGCGGAGAACAAATCACCCCACCAGCATGGTACCGCCCCCTCATTAGCATATTACCAGCCAACTGACACCAGGTGCAAAACCTGCGCATGCGCAGTACTACTGTTCACCACAGGAGGGTGCCGGGTCATACAGCTGCCCTGAAGAGGGGACAAGTCTGCGCATGCGCGGTAAGTTGTTTACATTCAGACGGGACTGGCTATCGGCGCCATCTTCGTTTTGCCGCGCCGCTCCCTACACTCAAGTAGTAAGTACTATGTTCAATTTTCTGAGAAATCTGAGAATGAACCATATTATCTGAAAATATAGGAAGCCTAACACAACTTCCCAAACTGAGACAAGTGGAAGAGATAACTGTCTACTGGTGCAGTCCCCTGTTAGCAACATATAAGAGCATCAGTGTTCAGTCTTCTGGCCCAGTATCATCTGGCAGACCTTTATAACACAGAATTTTGAAGGACTGATTATTCTGACTTGGCAGAGATTATCAGTCAACTTTGTGTAAGTGTGTCCTTTTCTGGACAATATTTGTCTGTAGATGAAGTAGGCAATTTCTTCCGAGTGGCTGCCTAGAGACGGTCAATTTCTTTGAATCCACAAAGGGGAGCTGCTAGGAGCAGATAGGTCTCAAAAACAAAAGAATAAATAATATTAAATGTCATATTTTGTGGATTTCTGATCATCTAACTATGTAAATAATCTGGACTGTCGTCCATTAACTACTCTTAGTTATTTTCAATAAATTATCTTGAAAACACCCTAAAAATAAACTTAGAGTCATGAATTTGCTATCTGGCCCTAATTCACATGGTCAATTATCTTAGACTATTTTTTAAGAGCAAAGAAAGGATTGAGTCTAAGACTTGTATTCTTTAATTTGTTTTATAGGCACAATGCCTGTATGTAAGTAACAATATTAATCTCAATTTTAAATCAATAAGAAATGTATAACAATGAAAATCTTAAACTTGTATCAAATAAATTCCATACCAATGTAAAAGATTATAACTTCAGTTTAGTAACAAATATAAGGATTTCAACCAAATGAGATTATGACTGTACAGTCAATTTGAGCTCATTCCTCCCTGTTAAATTATGACCTTTCTAAATTCTCCAGAAAGACAATCTTTGAATAACCACCTCCAGCCTCCGAAAGTTCAGGGAATTAGAGCAATGATTCTTCAATAACTTCTTCAAGCTGTACATTGGCATTGAGATATCTTGAAGCAGGGATGAAGGGAAAATGAGGGAGTTGGTTAGGCCTTAAGAAGGTCACACCAATGGTTATTGTAGTCTCTTCTGATCCAGGCTGGAATTCCCTCATCAAAAGTCCATGCAGGTCAGTTCAACATTGTGATGATGAGTCTTACCAAAGCCATACATTCTGAAATACATAAATCTGAAAAACAAATTTTAGTATCATCAAGATACCTTTTTGTTTGATTTCTTGAATGTAGTTTTTTAGATCTACCTCTTCAAATCTGATCCATATAACTCTGGAAGGTGTCCAGAGTCTAATCACCCATTTTAAAAAACACAAAGATAAAACATTTCCCCAAATAGTCCTTTAGTTGGCAACCAGAAAAGTTTGTATTTTGTATTCTCTCCCAGAGAAATAATATCATCACAAAACTTAAAATCACATCCATTTTGAAAATTAAAACAGTTTAAAATAAATTAAGAAAACTAAACCATACTGTATGAGACTGTTTAGGCTCCCTCTAATCTGTCATGCCAGGAAATTGACCCAAATTCCTGTGAAGCCTATGTTAAAGAGAATATCAGCCTCCTGTAGACCATAATATACCATCTATCAATTAAGCTTTCTTACCTGAGTGACAGACTTTTATTTACTAATAACTTTAATAATATTCACTAACAAATTTATAATATACATCTGTATGCACTCTACCAGGCGCTACAGACTTCTACTTTTCCCTGTATTAATTGTGAATTGCTGGCAGAATTTCCTGCATGGCGAGCAAAATCTGGACTCTCTCCTTCTAAGTATAAAAACAATTTAATCACACTTCTGTTAATACCTGTCAATAAGAAGCAGGCAAATTTTCAAACCAGGATTTGAACCCAAAATTCCTGTGAAGCCCACCTTAGAAAGAATCCGAATATCCAGTAGACCAAAATATACAGTCTATCTGTTAAGCTTACCTGGAGCATCAGACTTTCATTCATTAACAACGCCTATAATACTCATTAACAATTATTTCTTCTATACATCTGAATGCACCTCTGCCTGGTGCTACAGACTTCTATTTTTTCTACCTTAGTTTCTGAATCATGGGGTGAAATTCCCCCATGTGATTAGAACAAATTCTGTATGTAAATTTATTCTAAAAGCAAATAAACCAGTGTTTGAATTAAGCCACACCCTTGGCTCTTTGATTTAGAGCAGCCTGTTTCTATTCACAGCAGGGACCTAGAGTCTGAGCAGACTTCCCTTCTGTTCCCTCACTTGGGCCATCACATGACTCATCATGGCACCACCCTTCTCTCACTTAGAAAATAAAACTCTTACTAGCTCTAACTCTTAGGCTGATAATCTTAGATTTTTTTTACTGATTCTTGCCTAACACGTTGGTTTGCCACCTTTGCAGTAAATATTAAAAAATATCCACAAACCTTCGTTAGCCAGCATTATAGAGCCATATGGCATTAGCAGAATATATTTATCTCAGCAGCAGCTGGTTTTTGGCACCATCCCACGCTACCTCTAGCCATACTTGGTACTCAGCAGCAGCCGCCCTCTTGGCTTCCTCTGCCACGAACTCTGCTCACACTCCCAGCATCTGCCCCCCGTGGTTATAGTATCAACTTCCAACGACCCGTTAAACATTAAGACTCAATAAGCTTTAATTTAGCACTGAGAAGTATCTCAGTAAATTTACTCCTCCACAAAACATCCACACAGTAAACTCTCAACCAATTGATAATGATATAAACTGCCCACCTAAATAAGAAAAATTGACCTAAAAAATCCATTCCTTAAGAAATTTTCATAACTACTATGACCATTTAAGGCCACAACAATCTGGTGGTCCTCTCTGACTCCATCTTGGTTCTTTTAGGATGATATTTTCTAATTCCATCCATTTGCTTAAGAATTTCATGTGAAGTCATAGTTTTAATAACTGAGTATGCTCCATTGTGTAAATGTACTATATTTTCTATATCCATTCCTCTGCTGAAGGACATCTAGGTTCTTTCCAGCTTCTGGCTATTATAATTATAGGCTGCTATGAACATACTAGAGTATGTGTCCTTTTTATATGTGGGAACATCTTTTGGGTATATGCCCAGGAATTATATAGCTGTGTCCTCAGGTAGTAGTGTGTTCAATTTTCTGAGGAACCCAGACTAATTTCGGGGTGGTTGGATGAGCTTGCAGTCCCATCAACAATGGAGAAGTGTTCCTCTCTCCACATCCTTTCCAGCATCTGCTGTCATCTGAGATTTTGATCATAGCCATTCTGATTAGTGCAAGTTAAAAAATCTCAGGACTGTTTTGATTTTCATTTCCCTGATGACTAAGGATATTGAACACTTCATCAGGTGCTTCTTGGCTATCTGATATTCCTCAGTTGAGAATTCTATGTGTAGCCCTGGAGGTCATTTTAATAAGGTTATTTGATTCTGTGGAGTCTAACTTTTGAGTTCTTTTTGTATATATTGGATGTTAGCCTCTATCAGATGGAGGATTAGTAGAGATCTTTTTCCCAATCTGTTAGTTGCCATTTTGTCCTAATGACAGTGTCTTTGCCTTACAGAAGCTTTGCAATCTTATGAAGTCCGATTTGTCGATTCTTGATCTTAGAGCATAAGCTAGTGGTGTTCTGTTCAGGAAAATTTCCCCAGAGCCCATGTGTTGGAGGCTCTTCTCCACTTTTTTTCTTCTATTAGTTTGAGGGTATTTGGTTTTATGGAGGTCCTTGATCTGCTTGGACTTGAGCTTTGTACAGGTCAATAAGAATGAATCAATTTGTATTTTTCTACATGCTACTGCCAGTTGAACCAGCACTATTTGTTGAAAATACTACCTTTTTTCCATTGGATGGTTTTAGATTCTTTGTCAAATATCAAGTGACCATACGTGTGTGAGTTCATTTTTGGTCTTCAGTTCTATTCCATTGATCTACCTGCCTGTCTCTGTACCAATACCATACAGGTTTTAATCACTATTGCTCTGTAATACAGCCTGAGGTTAGGGAATGTATTTCTCCCAGAAGTTCTTTTATATTTGAGAATAGTTCTTGTTATCCTGTTATCTTTTGTTATTCCAAATGAGTTTCAAATTAGTATTTCTAACTGTGAAGATTGAGTTGGAGTTTTGATGGGGATTGCATTGAATCTGTAGATTGCTTTCGGCAAGATGGCCATTTTTACTATACTAATCCTATCCATCCATGAGCATGGAAGATCTTTGCATCTTCTGAGATCTTCTTCAATATGTTTCTTTATTTCTTCCTTAACTACGTTATCATTGAGTAGAGCATTGTTCAGCTTCCTTCCATGTATATGTGGGCTCTCTGTTGTTTTTTGTGGTTATTGAATACCAGCCTTTAGTTTGGTGTCTGATAGGATGCATGGGATTAGTTTAATCTTCTTATATCTGATGAGGTCTCTTTTACGTACCAAGTATATGGTCAATTTTGGAGAAGGTACCATGAGGTGCTTAGAAGTGGGTATATTCCTTTGTTTTAGGATGAAATGTTCTATAGATATCTGTTACATCCATTTGGTTCATAACTTCTGTTAGTTTCATTGGGTTTCTGTTTAGTTTCTGTTTCCATGATCTATCCATTGATGAGAGTGGGATGTGAACTCTCCCACTATTATTATGTGTGGTACAATGTATGCTTTGAGCTTTAGTAAAGTCACGTTTAGGAAGATGGGTGCCCTTGCAATTGGCGCATAATTGTTCAGAACTGAGAGTTCACCTTGATAGATTTTTCCTTTGATGAGCATGAAATGTCCATCCTTAACATTTTTGATAACTTTTGCTTGAAAGTCAATTTTTTCGATATTAGAATGGCTACCCAGCTTGTTTTTGGTACCATTTGCTTGGAAAGTTGTTTTCCAGCCTTTTCTCCTAGGTCGTGTCTGTCTTTTGTCATTGAGATATGTTTCCTGTACTTCTGTAAATGCTGAGTCCTCTTCTGTAATCAGTCTGTTATTCTATGTCTTTTTTTATTGGACAACTGAGTTCATTGATGTCAAAAAAGTTATTGGGCACCAATGATTGCTGTTTCCTGTTGTTATTTTTATTTTAGAGGAGGAATTATATTTGTGTGGCTATCTTCTTTTGGTGTTAGTTGAAATTAGACCACTTTTCTTTTGTGTGTTCTAGGATGTGGTTTCTCTCCTTGTGTCAGAGTTTTCCATCTATTATCCATTGTAGCTGGATTTATGGAAAGATATTGTGTAAATTTGGTTTTGTTATGGAATATCTTGGTTTATCCATCTATGCTAACTGAGATTTTTCTGGATATAGTAGCCTGGGCTGGCATTTGTGTTCTCTTAAGGTCTGTATGACATCTGCCTAGTATCTTCTGGCTTTCATTGTCTCTGGTGAGAAATCTGGTGTAATTCTGGTAGGTTTGCCTTTATATGTTACTTGACCTTTTCCCTTTATTGCTTTTTAATATTCTTCCTTTGCTTTGTGTATTTGGTGTTTTGAATAGTATGTAACAGAAAGAGTTTCTTTCTCTGGTCCAACCAATTTGGAGTTCAATAGGCTTCTTGTATGTTTATGGGCATTCTTTTTTTTAGGTTAGGAAGTTTTCTTCTATAATTTTGTTGAAGGTATTTACCAGCCCTTGAGTTAGGGAATCTTTGCTCTTCTGTACCTATTATCCTTAGGTTTGGTCTTTCCTTGTGTCCTGATTTTCTAGAGGTTTTGGGTTAGACCTTTTAACATTTTGCATTTTCTTTGACTGTTGGTCATTATTTTCTATGGTATCTTCTGTCCCTGAGATTTCTCTTCTGTTCTTCTATTCTGGTGGTGATGCTTACATCTATGGCCCTGACCTCTGTTTTTCTAGGCTTTTCTATCTGCAGGGTTGTCTCCCTTTTGTGATTTCTTTTTATTGTTTCTGTTTCCATTTTTAGATGCTTGGTGGTTTTGTTGAATTTCTTCACTTGTTTGGTTTTGTTTTCCTGTAATTCTTTTAAGGGATTTTTGTCTTTCCTTCTTAAGGTCTTCTAACTCTTTACCTGTGTTCTCTTGTATTTTTTTTTTTTTTCTTTATTAACTTGAGTATTTTTTATTTTCATGAGGTGAAATTGTTATTCCTTTCCGGTTTCCTGGCCAACATCCCCTAACCCCCTCCCCTTTTACATGGGTGTTCCCCCCCATCCTTCCCCATTACAGCCCTCCCCAACAATCACATTGTTTAGGGGTTCAGTCTTAGCAGGACCAAGGGCTTCCCTTCCACTGGTGCTCTTAATTTAGGCTATTCATTGCTACCTATGAGGTTGGAGCCAGGGTCATCCATGTATAGTCTTTGGGTAGTGGCTTAGTCCCTGGAAGCTCTGGTTGCTTGGCATTGTTGTTCATATGGGGTCTCAAGCCCCTCTCAAGCTCTTCCAGTCCTTTCTCTGATTCCTTCAACGGGGGTCCTGTTCTCAGTTCAGTGGTTTGCTGCTGGCATATCATTGCCTATGTATTTCATATTCTGGCTGTGTCTCAGGGAGAGATCTACATCCGGTTCCTGTCGGCCTGCACTTCTTGTTTCATCCATCTTGTCTAATTGGGTGGGTGTATATGTATGGGCCACATGGGCAGGCTCTGAATGTGTTCTTCAGTTCTGTTTTAATTTTTGCCTCCCTATTTTGCCAAGGGTATTCTTGTTCCCCTTTTAAAGAAGGAGTGAAGCATTCACATTTTGATCATCTGTCTTGATTTTCATTTGTTCTAGGCATCTAGGGTAATTCAAGCATTTGGGCTAATAGCCACTTATCAATGAGTGCATACCATGTGTGTTTTTCTGTGATTGGGTTACCTCACTCAGGATGATATTTTCCAGTTCCTACCATTTGCCTACGAATTTCATAAAGTCATTGTTTTTGATAGCTGAGTAATATTCCATTGTATAGATGTACCACATTTTCTGTATCCATTCCTCTGTTGAAGGACATCTGGGTCCTTTCCAGCTTCTGGCTATTATAAATAAGGCTGCTATGAACATAGTGGAGCACTTGTCTTTTTTTATATGTTGGGGCATATTTTGGGTATATGCTGGGTCCTCAGGTAGTTCAATGTCCAATTTTCTGAGAAACGTCCAGACTGATTTCCAGAATGGTTGTACCAGTCTGTAATCCCACCAACAATGGAGGAGTGTTCCTCTTTCTCCACATCCTTGCCAGCATCTGCTGTCACCTGAGTTTTTGATCTTAGCCATTCTGACTGGTGTGAGGTGAAATCTCAGGGTTGTTTTGGTTTGCATTTCCCTTATGACTAAAGATGTTGAACATTTCTTTAGGTGTTTCTCAGCCATTCGGCATTCCTCAGCTGTGAACTTTTTGTTTAGTTCTGAACCCATTTTTAATAGGGTTATTTGTCGCCCCTCATGTCTAACTTCTTGAGTTCTTTTGTATATTTTGGATATAAGGCCTCATATCTGTTGTAGGATTGGTAAAGATCTTTTCCCAATCTGTTGGTTGCCATTTTGTCCTAACCACAGTGTCCTTTTGCCTTTACAGAAGCTTTGCAGTTTTATGAGATCCCATTTGTCCATTCTTGAACTTAGAGCATAAGCCATTGGTGTTTTGTTCAGAAATTTTTTTCCAGTGCCCATGTGTTCCAGATGCTGCCCCTAGTTTTTCTTCTATTAGTTTGAGTGTATCCGGGTTTGATGCGGAGGTCCTTGATCCACTTGGACTTAAGCTTTGTACAGGGTGATAAGCATGGATAGATTTGTATTTTTCTACATGTTGACCTCCAGTTGAACCAGCACCATTTGCTGAAAATGCTATTTTTTTCCATTGGATGGTTTTGGCCTTGTCAAAAAAATCAAGTGACCATAGGTGTGTGGGTTCATTTCTGGGTCTTCAATTCATTCCATTGGTCTATCTATCGCTCTCCGTACCAATACCATGCAGTTTTTATCACTATTGCTCTGTAATACGGCTTGAGTTCAGGGATAGTGATTCCCCTCTGTATTTCTTTTTAAGGAGCTATTTATGTCCTTCCTAATATCCCCTATCATCATCATGATATGTGATTTTAAAACCCAAACCTTGCTTTTCAGGGATGCTGGTGTATCCTGGACTTGTTATAGTGGGAGAACTGTTCTGATGAAGCCATGTAGCCTCAGTTTTGTTGCTTATGTTCTTGGCTTACCTCTCCATCTGATTATCTCTAGTACTACTTGTCCTTGTTGTCTCTGACTGGAGCCTGTCCATCCTGTGTCTTGGTTGTGGTTAGATCTCCCCAGAGTCCAGTTGTCTCTGTGATCCTGTGATTCTGTCATCCTGTGATCCTGAGATCCTGTGTGTCTGAGCCTAGGGAATTGAGCAGCTTCTGGGATCCTGAAACTTGGTATGACCAAGCTTCTGAGTTCTGTTGTATCAGTGCTCCTGAGAGTCAAGCTTTCTTTCAGAGGTTGCAGAAGTGGGTGGTGAGGCAGAGCCCCTGCTCCCTGCACAGGTTCAAGCTGGAAGGAACCCTGCATCTGATGGGCAGTGTTTGGGTTTCCCCTGATTCCTGTTGGCATTCCAGTTATTCTAGATGTTGGGAAAAGATGTTTTGTCCTCAACTGTGATTTTTGAATGTGCCAGATACCCAGTGCTTCTGGTTGTGTCCAATCTCCTGGGAGTCAAGCTTTCCTCTGTGGTCTTCTGATCATGGGTGTTTCAGAGCACCTGGGAGTCGGCCCTCTGGGTGTTGTAGGCATGGGTGCAGATCCAGTGCCCAAGGTCTGTTTGTAAGGAACCCATGCCACTGACTGACAGGGGGTTCCTGAGTCCCTGGATCGCAGGGGTTTTCAGTTACTCTGGGTGTTGGGGCAGTTGTTGTGGCTTCCCTCACCTCTGATCCTGGGGCAATGCTAGAGCACCTTTGGAGTTGTGTTTCCTCTGGCTGTTGTGGAATGGTGGGAGTCAGTGCCCAAGGTCTTCTTAGGCACTGGACCAGGCTAGAATGCGATTTACACTTTTGGGTGCAGCAAACTTTATTGATGGTATTTGAGAGAAGGGAGGGCTCCCAGGCCCCCTCCTGTTATTATGGGGGGTCTGGGATGGATTGTGAGGAGATGCTCAGTGTTGGGGGCTGAGTTGGGATGGGGACCTCAGCAACTGAGGGCCTCTCTCTTGCCTCTCAGTATCCTTGTGGGCCAGTGGGTGGTCCAGGGTCCTTACTCCTGGAGGCCATGTAGACCATGAGGTCCACCACCCTGTTGCTGTAGCCATATTCATTGTCATACCAGGAAATGAGTTTTATAAAGTTGTCATTGAGAGCAATGCCAGCCCCAGCATCAAAGGTGGAAGAATAGGAGTTGCTGTTGAAGTCGCAGGAGACAACCTGGTCTCACTAGGATGCCTGCTTCACCACCTTCTTGATGTCATCATTGGCAGGTTTCTCCAGACGGCATGTCAGGATCCACAATGGATACATTGGGGGTAGGAAAATGGAAGGGGGCCAGTGAGCTTCCCATTCAGCTCTGGGATGACCTTTCCCATAACCTTGCCAGCACCAGTGGATGCAGGGATGATGTTCTGGGCTACCCCCGGCCACCATGCCACAGCTTTCCAGAGGAGCCATCCACAGTCTCTGAGTGGCAGTGATGGCATGGACTGTGGTCATGAGCCCTTCCACGGCATGACAAAGTTATCATGGATGACCTTGGCCAGGAGGTTAAGCAGTTGGTGGTGCAGGATGCATTGCTGACAATCTTCAGGAGTTGTCATATTTCTTGTGGTTCACACCCATCACAAACATGGGGCATCAGCCAAAGGGGCAGAGATGATGACCCTTTTGGCCCCACATTTCAAGTGAGCCCCAACCTTCTCCATGGTGGTGAAGATGCCAGTAGACTCCACTTACATACTCAGCACCAGCATCACCCCATTTGATGTTAGGATCTCGTTCCTGGAAGATGGTGATGGGCTTCCTGCTGATGATAAGCTTCCCATTTCTCAGCCTGGACTGCGCCTGCTGAACTTGCCATGGGTAGAGTCATACTGGAACATGTAGACCATGTAGTTAAGGTCAATGAAGGGGTCGTTGATGGCAACAATGTCCACTTTGCCAGATGAAGAGCAAAAAGCAGCCCTTGTAACCATGCTCCCAATACAGCCAAATCCGTTCACACCCCGACCTTCACCATCTTGTCTATAAGATGAGGCTGGCACTGCACAAGAAGATGCAGCTGTCTCTGGAACAGAAGGAGCAGAGAGCTGCATTTATACTTTTAATGTGCATATAAATTTTCAGTTAATTTGGGTAAAGTACCAAGGTCTATGATTACTGGACCATATTATTAAGAGTATTTTAATATTGAAAAATAAGAAGCTCTCTTTTCATGTATCTGTTCTACTCTGTATTCACACTGTGCAGAATGGGGAGTTCCCATGCTTCATTTCCTTTTCAGGGATTTGGATTTCAGCCATTCTAAAGATTTATACTAGGCAAGGTGCTCATAATAACCCAGAACTGCAGTTTTGAGGGATCTGATGACAACCTCTGACTTTCTATTGGCATCCAGCATGCAATGGTACATACACATTCGTAGGTATAAACAGTCATATAAATAACATAAAGCTTTAAAAAAAATTAAAGATGTATTCTTATGTCACATTGATGTTTTAATTTACAACTCTCTAATTATATTGAATATCTTTCCCTAAACTCATTTACTGTCTGGTATCACATTTGGTGAAGTGTCTTTCCACGTCTTCTTGCTCATTACAAAAAAAAAAAATCTGTATGCATGGTATGATCACACTATGTGAATGCAGGTATGAATCTTGGAAGTCAGAGGACAGCCTCAGGTGCCCTTGTCTTCTACTTTGTTTGAACTAGGGTCTCTTGTTGTTTGTTGCTGCATTGGCCAGGCTAGATGGCTTGACAGCATCCAGAGATTGTCCTGTCTGTGTTCCTATCTGGCTGTGGAAATGCCGGATGTATAGTCATGTTCTGATCTGTCTGGCTTTTTCGAGTTCCTGTTCAGGGATTTTTTTTTTTGTAAAATTATCCCCAGAAATCTATGGCTTAGCTTTTGTATTTTTTGGCAGTATCATTGGTAGAATGAGTTTATTTTTTTTTTAATTTTATCTTAGTGAAACACAGAACACTAGTTATTTCTTTTCACAATCGTGGGTTTGGTCTTTGTACCTTAAATGGTCATTGCTATGTCCAGAGTCACCTAGACTTCCTCTTATGTTACCTCCTAAGAGTTTTTATAGATAAAACTATGATACACTCTGAATTAATTTTTGTGAGGGATATGTGGGCAGTGTTTAGATTTCTTTAATGTTATATATTATATATTGATTTTTTAGCCTCTCAAAACTAGGGCATATAGATCAGTGGTAGAATGATTTCAGCATACATAAGGTCCTAGTTTGATAAAATAATGAAAAAGGAAGTGAAAGGAGATTCTTTCATTTACAGAATTTTGTGAGGCAGTGTCTTGATAGCCCTGGCTGGCCCAAAATTTATTATGTAGATTAGGCCAACCTTGAACTCAAAGACATCTGCCTACCTTTTTCCACCATGCTTGACTACCTTTGTATTATTACTCTTGCACTTGACTTCAAATGTGGATATGTTTCTGGTTCTATATTAAAGTTGGATTTAGATTTTGACATCCTTTTCTTTTCTGTCCTCTTTGTAGTGGCCTCAGGATTGAACCCAAGGTTTCTAACATGCTAGGTAAGCACTCTACCCCTGGAGCTACAGTCCCGGCCCTCTATTCTGTTTCATTGATGTAGTTACCTATTTATCTGCAAATATCACAAGCTTAATTACCACAGCGTTAGCTTAATGCCTGAAGTCAAGTAGTAACAGTTGATTTTGTTTTTTCCCATGCAATATTAAGTTGGCTACTTTGGGTCTTTTTCTTTTCATATAAACTTTTGTAGTCGGTTACCAATATCTACAAAACTACAGCTGTGATTGGTATTGCTTTAATCTATAGGTGAAGTTGGAAAGTGGTGATCTATTGATAATATTGAATTTCCCTTTTCTGAAGATGGAGTATCTATATATTTTGTTCTTTAATTTCTTCAGTCTGTTTCCTTCATGTATGCTGTGTGATTTTGTTATATTCGTAACATTAGTATTTCAGCTTGCAAAGCATTAAATAAATGCTACCTGGTTTTAAAATTTAAATTCCAGAATTTGCTAATTGCTAGTATATAGGAAGTGTGGTTTTTTTTTTATTAGGAATGTATCCTGCAAACTTCTTTATAATTAGCTTATTAGCTCCAGGTTACATTGGGGATACTTCTTTTGAATTTTCCATGTATACAACCATGTCATCTGCGAAGGAAGTACCATTTTTTGTTTTCCTGCAATGTGTGTTTTTCTTTTTTATATTTTATTGAGTAGCTAGTACTTCCATAATGATGTTGGAAGTGAATACTGAGGGAAGCAGACTCGCTTTGTTTCTTCATCTTTTTTTAATATTATTACTCATTATTTTTTCTTTTTATTGGATATTTTATTTATTTATATTTTATATGTTATACCTTTTTCCTGTATTCCCTCTGCAAACCCCATATTCCATTCCTCCTCCCCATGCTTCTATGAGGGTGCTCCCCTACCTACCCACCCACTCCCACTCACTGCCCTGACATTCACCTACACCGTGACATCAAGCCTCCCCAGGACCAAGGGCCCTCATTTATGCCAGATAAGGCCATTTTCTACTACACATGCAGCTGGTGCAATGGGTCCCTATGTGTATTTTTGGTTAACATGTATAAATCTATATTGATCTAGCTTCAAAAAATCCCATTAAACTCATAAGAAATAGGTACAATCACAATTCAATGTTTGGAAATACATCTTTTTTGGATTTAGAAAAATAAAATAAAAAATTAACAGTATTCATTAAATAGATAGAAAAAGCATGGTCCATGCTTTGACTTTGATTACCTGTTTAATTTTATAATGATTCAAGTGGTTTGTGATGACTTATGGAATAATAAAAGATTCAGTTTTGATATCTATTTATTTAAATGGCATTTGGTTATAAACCTATGCTGGATCAAACACAATCTTGCTTTGTTTTGAAAAACCATGGTAGCTAATTTTCAAAATGTAGGTTGAAGCATTTCTAAATTATAAAACTACATCTCATAGTAATTCATTAATGGAATATCTCTGAGACTCATTATATATGTTACAGCTAATGTATTCTAATACTCCTATTATTTTAATGAAGTATAAGGTATAGATAGTTTTGACAAATTATAGGTGTTTTTGAAAAATAATTATTGTTTAATATTACTAGTTTAGCTAATCTATTTCCTACATACTATTAATCTAAAATCATATAACTTTTTGTCTATGAGATTATGTATCACTTTTTTCCTACTCCTACATTTTACATCTTGACTATAGTAGCCATGTATCATTCCTTGACAATAGATTCAAGTGAGATAAGTTATATGGAAAGACAAACAAGTAAAAAATAATATCTTATATGAGTGGAAAAAAGTAGAATTGATTGGCTAGAGGTCATTATGAACATTTTATATTTGATACATTGTTATTTTTAGATCTAGAAGTACACTTAGTTAATGACACATTTGAGGACTGCACATATGAATTCCATGTGAACTATACTAAACTATACTAGATCTTTTCAAACATCTGTAATAACATTATAAAAATGAGAACCTAATGGTATGCAATTTGTAAAGAAAGGAATAGGAAGTCTAGGAGAGGTCATCCTCTATTATTGGTAGTGCTTTTCCTAAAAATAGCTCCCTATTTTAGTGCTTTAAGCAAAGGAGACCTAAGAGGTTCCTGTTGAAGTAGCACATGACAACACTATCAAAATTCTAGCTCCCCAAAGAGAGATCCACAGCGATATCAATTTCACTTACTGGTCATTGTGATGGTCTGAATTAGTTTCAAATATGGCCATCTGTCTTCTGTTGCTGAATGCTTTCCGAATTTAGACTCTCCGGGTCTATTTGATAAGGGATTAAGCTGGAAAGAGATGAGGCAGGTGTGTTTGATTGCACTGGGATGATTGCTTCCTTCTCGGATCTTGAAATAGGAACTTGCTTCCAATCTTCCTTCATAGTCAATCTTCATGGCAACTACCATACTGCTACACCAAACTCTGAAACATAGTTTGCACTCCCTATTTTCTTTTCATTCCTGCTTAGCTATGTCTATAGCTATATATTTTAATCTATGTTTTCTGAATCTGGTCTTCAAGGCCCTTCAGAATTTTGCTTAACCAATGATTTGTTTTTGAGTCACTAACACTTGTTCAAGGGAAGCTAGGTTATATCATAGACAGGATTAGAAGCAGAGTTTTAAAAGAAAAAAGTAAAAAAACCATGACCTGGGATTTAACTATCTGTATTTAGTTTCAGGAGATGGTGTGGTGAAAGACTAGTTTATGCATGGAAGATAAGAAAGACAGAATAAAGTTGATGGTATATGCTGGGTGAAGAAGCTAAGACTTAGTCTTAATATATAGGTTAGACTTTATTGGCTATGCTTTTTACTATAATAGTTAATATCTAGTGATGGAAACATATATAGCTTGTGTGGCTGTTTAGCTATGAATTTATAGGCTAATGTATTTGAATGCTTAGTCACCAGGGAATGACACTATTTGAACAAGATTACCAGTTGTGGCCTTTTTGGAGGAAGTGTATCACTGAGGTGGGCTTTGAGGTTTCAAAAGCTCATGCTAGGCCCAGTGTCTATCTGTCTCTGTCTCTCCTTTGCTCTGTCTTCTCTTTCTCTCTCTCTCTCTCTCTCTCTCTCTCTCTCTCTCTGCATATCAGTATGTAGCTCTAAGTAACTTTTCAAAGCACCATGGCTTCCTTCCATCTTACTACTCACCATGATGGTAATGGATTAACCTTTGAAAACATATGCAAGAGTCCAGTTAAATGCTTTCTTTTATAAGAGTTGTCTTGGTCATGGTGTTGCTTCACAGCAATATAATAGTGACTAAGGCAGTTTGCTAAGCGAGAAAAAGGTCACTACTCACTATTATCATTGTCTCTTTCTCCACTCACACATTATCCTTCTGTGTGTTGAGCAGTTGGGAGGCAGGTATGTTCTCTGTATCCGGGTCCAGATACTAGTGAATTTTAGTGGTATCAAGGAGAGTCCAAGATTATTGTATAAATCAGAACCCAGTATCTACCCCTGGAAGGGTGTTTAAAGTATAGCCAAAGTGGTAGGAACCAGAGGCAAACATCAAATGGGCAGTGTTGAGAGCTGACATAAAAGCAAATATCTAGAGCACTATATTCTATAGGACAGTTACTTAACTGTTAATTATAGGCAGTAATTCTCACCCTTCTTAATGGTGCAACTTTTATACAGTTCATCATGTTGTGCTGACCCCCAACCATAAAATTATTTTTGTTGTTAGTTCTAACTTTGTGATTGTTATGAATTATTATGAAAATATCTGGCATGCAGGTTACCTGATATATGAATTTTGAAAAGGTCTTTAATCTCCAAAGGAATCTTGACTCATGGGTTGTAACCACTGATGTAAAGTATCATGTTGAGACTAGGTATAATCTGCATTAAACAAGTTTTATGGGGTGGGGAGGAAGCTATCAAGAAGACAGTAAACTTAGGCAACCATTTTTTTTTCAAGTCTTTCCTAGTATTGTTTAACATACAGGTAAAATGTTTACACTTCTACAATAGCAAATGGATCAAATGATGCTGAACATGAAATATGAAGCAAAATTGTGTTTTAAATATAAAATAATAAACAAAGGTACCTAAAATGTATAGGCTAATTCCCCAAATGAAGTGTTTATAATACCTGTAATAAAATTAGAAAATTCCATCCATACTTTGGAGAAAGACTACCATTAGAGTATTCAGTCAGCTCAAGATGAATTGGAAGAGGTGTCAAACATAAATTTCAAGTCATGAATGCTCCTTCCTGAGGACTAGCTTTCATACCACTAGAAGGTGTCATGAAAGTACAAAGGAGGAAGGTACCCAACAGTCCTACCTAGGTATGACACCTATGAATCACATCATATGATAACCCTAAGGGTACAATAGTGGCACACATTCCTTGGCAGTAACAACCAGCTCTATAATTAGATTTAATGGATCAGAAAATGTCTGATTTATACAATGGAACACTATTCAGCTATTAAAACCAAGGACATTATGAATTTTGCAGGTAACTGGATAGAACGAGAAAATATTTTTGCAGGTAACCCAGACCCAAAAGGACCATGTAATGGTATGTACTCACAGGTAAGTGGATATTAGCCAAAAAGTACAAAATACCCATGATACACCCACAGACCCTAGGAAGTTAAAAAGAAGAAGAGAGGCCCATGCAAGAATTTTTAATCCCACTTAGAAGGGGGGGGGGATAATTTAATCATGGGAAGCAAAGGGATGGACCATGGTGGAGAGCACAGAAAGAGGAGAAAAGAGGAGAAAAGGGGACAAGGTCAGGTATTGGGGAGATATGAGAGAACCTCAGAGGCCAGGAGAACAAATGGAAATATGCAGCTGCTGGGGCAAGAAGGGGGGGGGATACGGGAACCTCTAGAAATCCCAGAGACCTGGAATGTGAGAGGCTTCCAGGACTCAGTGGCACTAACTTTAGAAGAAATGCCTAACAGTAGGAGATGTAACCTGAAGAGACCATCTCCAGTAGAGAGACAAGGCCCCCAGTGGAAAGATGAGAAAAAAGAACCAAAAAAAACCAACCAACCAAACAAACAAACAAACAAAAAAAAAAACAGGAGCAAAAATGGAACAGAGAAAGAAGGAATGGCTGACTTATGACTGGCCCAACTTGGGATTCATCCTGACATCATTATTGATGCTATGTTGTGCTTACAGCCAGGAGCCTAGCACGGCTGTTTTCTGAGAGGCTCTAAGGAGAAGCTGCCTGAGACAAATGCTTATACTCACACTCCAACCAGTGACCCCTATGGAAGAATCAGGGGAAGGATTGAAGGAACTTAAGAGGATGACAAACCCCATAGGAAGACCAACAATGTCAACTAATATTGACCCCTAGGAGCTCCTAGAGACTAAGCCACCAACCAAACAACCCACATACAGGCTGGTTCAAGGCCTTTGACATATATGTAGCAGAGAATCGCATTGCATGGCCTCTATGGGAGAAGATGCACCTAATTTTGTAGAGACTTGATGCTACAGGGGGGGTGATGCCATGGGGGCATCCTCTCAGAGGGAAGGAGATGGGGTTAGGGAAGAACCCCTATGAGCAGCACAGGGAGGAGGACAACAATTGTTATAAATAAATAAAATAGTTAATTCATAAAAAAAAACCAAAAACAAACTGCTCAACAAGAGAGATCCCATGCCTGGTGGTGGAAACCCAACTAACTACTCGGGAGTAGAGAACTCATGATTGTTGGAGGAGAATCTATACCCACCAATTTAGAAAACTAGTACACAGGGGTTGGGGATTTAGCTCAGCGGTAGAGCGCATTTGCTAGCGAGTGCCAGCTCCGGAAAAAAAAAAAAAAAAAGACCAAAAAAAAAAAAAAAAAGAAAAAGAAAAGAAAAACTAGCACACTTTTAAAAGCAATCTATAAACATTTGTCTTATACCCACAGATTAGTGTAGTCTTCACCCTTAATTAAGGAAACTTTCTTTATAAGAGATGGAGACACTACAGAAACCCAAACCAATCAAAATGCAGAGTTGTAGAGACCAATTCCAATGGATACATCTTAAAACACTCCTGCCCCCAAGGCCCAGGGAGCATTGAGGAAGAGGGAGAAGAAAAGATTCTAAGAGCCAGAAGATCAGGGAGTTTTTTAGAGATCGGGTGTCCTAGTAAAAACAGAAGCTACACCCATAAAAGTTCATTAATGCAACTGTCTAAAACATGCTGAACAAGGATGACATCAAAGTCCATGCCAAAATAGGTGGGTGGAAAGCCCAGAGGTCTCAGCCCAAACAAAGATCTATAGGCTACTGAGCAAAGCTGGAAACAAGAGAGGTAGTCTTCCTGGGAGTGGGGAAGACCAATAGGTTGTCCAGTGTCAAACAGCTCATCTTGAAAGCTTACATACAAAAATAACATTCTATGAATTCACATGCTTACTTTAGAATATATATATATATATATATATATATATGAAAAAAAATATAAATTTGAAAAGAGTAGGTAGAGGTATATGGGAAAGTTTGAGGGAAAGGAAGGAGAAATTCAATTAAATTATAATCTCAAAAATAAACACTTACAAATAATTTTTTGTTTGTGCAGAATCATTCAAATATCTCCAAGAATGAATAGACAGTACTGTGGCCTTTTTCCCAGAGTTGTAAGAGTTTCTATTTTAATATTTTGAAGTGTTATCAGGAAATAGTCCCAAACAACTGGATGTATATATTTAAAGATGAGTGCCTTGGGGAGTTCTGGCTATAGATACAAATTTAGATGTTGTCAGTACATAGTAATTCTTCATATTCTGGGACACTGTGTAAAATGGGAGGAGAAGGGACTAATGAAAGCATTGTGGGAAATTCCAATATTTTCTGAAAGTAAAATTGTATCCTACAGAAAGAAGTAACCAGAAAGTTATGAGAAGCAGCTAGTAACTGAAGTGAGAGTTTCCACAAGGACTGGATAGCCATCAGGACTAAATATTTCCAGGAAAGCAAGCAAGAGAATCCAGACAGAAATGTGCCTTGGATATGGCCATGTAGAGGCCAGTGGTGGCCCCAGCATAGATGTTTCAGTAGAATAATAAGATTTGTTTCATACTATGCTGGCCAGGGCACTGTTGTCCAGTGTGGCCTAGAGACATAGGCAACTTTTATATTACCCAGTCAAACTCTCCTTTTACTTTCTTGGCAAACCCAGACCATGGAATAGTGCCATCCACAGTTAAGGAAGGCAGTCTCAACCTCAGTTAACCTAATCTAGAAACCTAATCTAGAAGCTCCCTTAAAGACATACTTCGAGTGTGTGTCCTAACAGATTCTACATCCTGCCAAGATGGCTATCAACTTTAACAATCATAATATTGGAGTTTCAACAAATATGGATGGACCAGAATTATATTGACAGGAGAAAGGACAGGTCAAATATAGTATATAGTTAGTTTGATTTTTTTTTATAAAAAGGAAGGACTATTCTATGAAATTTTCATGTTGTCTACAATGTGACTTGATTGTATCTATGTCTCTGCACGTCCACCAATTCCTCCCAGAAACACTCATTCTACCTACATCTCAACTTAATGCCCTCCATTTATAAATACATACATACAAACATGATTATCTATCTATCTATCTATCTATCTATCTATCTATCTATCTATCTATCTATCTATCTATCTATCATCTATCTATCCATCACTGAGTCTAATTAGCACAGCTGTAGAGTTTACTGCACAAGATCACCCAGTTTAAAATTGTATCATGGCGTGGTTTGGGCTCCTGAGGCTCCACCCCTAGCTGAGGCTTCCAACAGTTGAGGGCTGCTTGGCTGAAGAGTCACATTTCCTTAGAATGTCCAATGGTAGGTTTCATATGCAGTGCAGCAACTTAATTGAATTCACATGTCATGTTTCTGAAAAATGAAAGATTAGTAGTTTAGAGACTGGCAAAATGCCTATAGATAAAATCTGGTCTTCTTGCCTGTTTCCATCAATACAGTTTTATTGGAGCTGAACCATGCCTATTCGTTTAAGCTTATTTCACAAAGCCCGAAATGTGCATGATTCTTTAACTTAAAGAAAAATAATCCTTCTACTGCTTGAGAGTAGTAGTAATGGAAACCTAGAATGCAGGCTGCACAGTAAGAAGAAGCTTGAGATGGCTATGTAAAATGTGGAGTTGTGGTATAGAAACCCAACTTCTAGTCACCAGGAGCAGACAAAATGAGCATAAAAGGGAAAAGCTGGTAAAAAGAAGGGGTAGTAATTTTGTAGTCTAGAGTGAGTTCCAGAAAGTGCAGTGGAATTATTGGAAGTGGGGGAGCAGCAAGATAGAAAAGGGAGGTAGAAAAGAAAGGCATTGAGGAAATTGTTGGATTGTTGCTGTCTAGACAGTTTACAGTTTGGGCTGTGTAAAAGGATCACAGACATAAAAATGGAAGGAGAAATTCACCCAAGTTTCCCATTTGGGTCAGAACGAGCTCCCCCCACATTTAGCTCACCAAGGAATAAAAGTGCAAAAGACAAAATACCATGATAGGTGGCTCCTAGGGTATCCTGAGACCTATTTACTCTCCTCTTTTGAAAGTCTGAGAAAACATCTGTTAATTCTGGGATGTGGAATACACTTTTGTTTTCTACCTATTCGTGGATTTTACTTTTTCCTGAGAGTCACAAAATTAATGTCCTTTTTGTTCTTTAGCTGGATAGTTTGCACACTGAAAGCCTTAATTTGAAGGTAGTACATTTCAGAGAGAGGGAGGGAGGGGGAGGGGGAGACAGAGAGATAGAGAAAGACAGAGACAGAGACACAGACACAGAGAGACAGACAGAGACAGAGAGAGAAGAAGGAGGGGGAGTGGGAAGAGAGAGAATAGTCTGAGTGTTTCAGAAAAAACTCTGATTCCTGCCATGTTAATACTGGAGGATATTTAGGGAAAGTGCCCCTCCATGGTTTTAAAATGGTTCTAAAAGTGAAGAAGGTGCTGGGACCTGTGGATGTTGAAGAGGCTACACAAAGCTATATGGAATAGTCACAAACTTTAGACTGTAAAAAGAAAACTTCCTACTGAAACCAGAAAAGGAATCATTTCAGAGTAGAGAAGACACGGGGGGTGGGGGGTAAATCAAATTGCAAATTAATGAAAGACATAGAAGACTATCTATCTGTCTGTCTATCTATATCTATCTATCTATCTATCTATCTATCTATCTATCTATCTATCTATCTATCTATCTATCTAAAAATGGGTCTTATATTGCCTGTGGCTAGTTGTAGAAAGTATATGGACAAGATTCTGACTTTGGGTAGCTTATTTTGAGAAAGACCATATAAAAATTGAGCTTTAGAGAGGTGATGCGGATATAATGTTGTAGAGCATGAGCTAGTTAGCTTTAAGTACCGAATGACACTAATTAACTGTGTGTCTTTATGCCAATTATTTCCTGTAGGTCCCAGCTTTTGATCTGTAAAATGTAATTGGTAATAGTACCTAAATTATAAGGTATGCATTAAATTAGTATGTGTGCATATGTATCTATACCTCACATGGAATGTACTTCTGTATAAGTAAATAATGAATATTAATTATTTTGATATTTGTTACTAAGTAAAGTATTCTGTTTATTTGTTTTATTATTATGTACCTTTCTTTCTTTCTGCCTTCCTTCCTTCCTTCTTTCTATCTTTTGTTTGTTCTTGTGATAGGGTTTAACTGTCTGGTCTGGAACACACCGTGTAGACCAAGCTAGTCTTGAACTCAGAGAGATCTGCTGGATGCTGTATAAGCTAAGATTAAAGTAATGAGCCATAATTTCCATCTATATATACCTTTCTATCACATGCCAAGTCCAATAACCAAGTGAGAGATTTTGTGTAATAGTTTAGCGTTATTCTTTTGCCATCATGAGCATATTGTGGAAGAAGAGTTGTGATCTGTTGGAGGATATACTTTGCATCATAAAACGCTTCTCTAGACAAGTCTTTAAGATGATTCGTCTAAAAATTCAGTTGCTGTAGGGAGGAAGGGAGTAGGAGAGAGGGGGAGAGACAGAGAGGATTCTAAAAGAGTAACTATTTCCCTTGGTGCATTTCAAAAATTTACCACAAGGCGGTGCTCTTTCCTTACTCTAGAATCACAAGTGGGTCAAGTTCCTTTTTATTGCTGAGTGAATGGAGGTAGTGAAAGATTAAAATCTATAGCTTCTTGGTAAACTAAAAATTAGTGCAATTTTTAAAAACAATAAAGCGGTAAAAAGATTCTACTTAAAATATTTTACAATAGACAACTGATTCTAGAAAATAAAAAATATTCTAAATGAGGATTTTAGATTAAATCGAAACATTAGAATATTGAAAAATTATACAATCTAAAATTAGTTGATTACATATGGATATCTAATGTTTGTGTGTATGTATATGTACACACACATACATAAATGCGTGCGCGTGAGCGCAAACACACACACACACACACACACACACTTCTCAAAACTTCTTAAAGGGCTACAATTGATACCTGAGTGTTATTGTCCTCTGTGGATTAAGGAACAGGTCAGATGTTGAAAGCATATGTCTACTCCAGATGTTTAACATGAGTGTAGATCTGATGGGCGTGATGGGTACAGTATTTCACCTGTGGCTAAGCATAAAATGAGAAAGAAAAGTCCAGATCTTTTTACTCTGTTCATGAGTGAATCTCTGAAACCCTGGACTATTGAGGCAAATAAAATTGTAGGAGTCATAAAAGGCTGGCACAGCATGGAAGAGTGGTGCTCCTCAGGGTTCCTTAAGAAAACCAAAAGGCATCATTTGGTCGGTGGAAATGAATAGCTTTTCTCGGTTTTA
Source organism: Rattus rattus (assembly GCF_011064425.1). NCBI lineage: Eukaryota > Metazoa > Chordata > Mammalia > Rodentia > Muridae > Rattus > Rattus rattus. The sequence continues at coordinate 51,413,509 of NC_046172.1, forward strand.
TGTTATTCTCAATTGATTGATCTTTTCTTTCCTTAGTTTTAGCATTGAGCATTTGACATTTTATTTTAAATAAAATACTTCACTTTGCTTTTTAGAAACACAAACAGAATAATCAGAAGCCAAAAAGTGGTTGAGAGACAAACCTCTAGTTAATCCAAAGCATCTCTCAAACTTAAAAAATACCAACAGGTACTGATTGTCATTGGGTTATAGAGTCAAAAGCCCAAGCCCCTCACAATGAGGGGTTGGATTCCTCTTTGTCTAAGGATTTGTTCACCATTGCTCACCATGATCATCCGCTTTCCTTAAATTAATATTATTAATACTGAGAGCAACGGCTATCTTCCCAGGGTTAACTATGTGAAATCCATGACAAATTCTGTGATATGTTAGAACAGCAGTTCTCAACCTGTGGTTGTGGGATCCAGTCAGGATCAGAGACCCTTTCGCCAGGAAAAAAGACCATTGAAAAAACACAGATATTTGAACAATGATTCATAACAGTAGTAAAATTATAAAGTAGCAAGGAAAATAATTTTATGGTTGAGGGTTACCAAAAAATGAGGAACTGTATTAAAGTGTCACAGAATTAGGAAGGTCAAGAACCACAGTAAAGAGACAGATTCCCCTTCTGTTCCATCACTCCTGAGTTGTAGGTGCCAGGCTAGCATTCAAGATTTTGCTCAGGGTTGTTGGGGTTGGTCTGTGTGGTGGTTTGTATATGCTTGGCCCAGGGAGTGGCACTATTAGAAAGTGTGACCATGTTGGAGTAAGTGTGGCCTTCTTGGAGTAGGCCTGTCACTGTGGGGCGTGGGGCTTTAAGACCATCCTAGCTGCCTGGAAGCTTCCACATATCTGCAGTAGGAGCCTTCAGATGAAGATGTAGAACCTCAGCTCCTCCTGCACCATGCCTGCCTGATGCTGCCATGTTCCTGCCTTGATGATATGACTCAATCTTGACCCTGTAAGCCAGCGCAAAGTTAAATGTTGTCCTTATAAGAGTTGACTTGGTCATGGTGTCTGTTCACAGCAGTAAAACCCAACTACATAAGTCTGTTTCTGAGAAATGGCAGTTATGATCTTGAAGGCCAGATAGAGGTTTCTCTCTTTTGAGAATTGTGCAGTGCTCTGGAAAAACAGATGTAGGTTCATGATCAAAATTCTTGCAGTCTTAATATCCTTGCATGAAGTGAAGATATACTCATGGTATATACCAGTAAAGAGTGTTTTTGCAGTACTTCAAAGGGGGATGCTATGCATGTGAGTAAGAAGAAACAATTGGTAAAAAGTTCCCAGGAATATCATCTGTGTTATACTACACCCAAGGACTTTTCAAATCTTAGTGTGTATAAACAAATGTACCTTGTAAGAGAAACCATACAAGTTTGTGGATACTTTAGAGTTGAGGAAGCAGAGAGAGAGAAGGAAGGTGAGATAGAGATAGAAGGAGGGAGATAGAGAGGCATACAGGCAAGTGAGCAAAACACAGTAGTACTAGAAACTTTCATTAGAAAAAATTAGGATCAGCCAAGAAAGCTGCTTGTTCTTGTGTTTGTATTCTTATAGTGTGTTTTTCCTAAATAAGATATATATATATATATATATATATATATATATGTGTGTGTGTGTGTGTGTGTGTGTGTGTGTGTGTGTGTGTGTGTGTGTGTCTGTATATATATTTGTGTATATTTGTTTATATATATACCTGTGTGTACATATATATTATATGCACATATGCATGTGATTCTTTTTATTATTTCTATATACATTTTAGATCCTGGATGGTTTTGTTCAATTTCTTCACCTGTTTGGCTTTGATTTTTGTGTTTCTCTTAAGGCTTCTACCTGTTTACCTTTTTTGTTCTGTATTTTTTTTAAGGGAGTTATTTATGTCTTTTCTGAAGTCTTCTAACATCATCAGGAGTTGTGATTTAAATCAGAATCTTGCTTCTCCAGTGTGTTAGTATTCAGGAATTGCTGTGGTGGGAGAGAGAACTGTTCTGATGATGCCAAGTGGCCTTGGTTTCTGTTGCTTAGGTTCTGCTCCTTGTCTCCTGTAAACTGTTATCTCTGGTTAGCTGGCCTTGTTGTCTCTGACAGTGGTGTGACCCTTCTTAAGCCTCCTGTGTCAGCACCATTGGGAGACCAACTCTCCCCACAGGATCTGGGTAGAGAGAGCTGGGTCACAGGGTCAGCTCGAGAGGGTGAAACCGGAAGGATCTTTGTTCCAGACTGCTCCTCTATTCCCAGGTCCTGAGGGTTTTGCAGGTCCCTCAGAGCAGAAGTAGAGGTTTCACTTATGCTCTGGTGTGTTAGGCACCCTGGGAAACCAGAAGCCCCACTGAGATCTGAATGGAGAGCCTGCGCCAGGTCAGCTCCTGGCACAGGCAGAAAACCTGAAGGATCCTGGGTCCCAGACTCTTCCTCCGCTCTTGGGTCAGGAGGGCTCCAGGAAGGTCTTAGGCCGGGAATGTGAGCAGAAGTAGTGGTCTCCCTGAGCTCGGTATGTCAGCACTCCTGAGAAACCAGCTTATCCACCACACATATGCATGAACACATGCACTGAGCACAAAATCAAATAGTTAAAAAATCAATTTAATTTTTTGTTCTTTAGCTGATAGTTTACACACTGACAACCTTAGGTTTGAAGGCAGTATATTTCACACACACACACACACACACACACACACACACACACACACACACACACACACACACACACAATAATAACACACTTTTTTCCTTCTGAAGAATCTGATGGAAAACACTAGAGAGGGTAGAGGCAGATGGATCTTTGTGGATTTAAGGCCACCCTGGTTTACCCAGTGAGTTCCAGGACAGCCCAGGGAGACAAAAATCGCCTCAAAAACCTGAAGCCAAACAAACTTTTATATAGTTCTGCTATATTAGCTACTTTCTTATCTTGTTTGTTTTCATAATCCTTCTAAAAGTGTTAAAGAACTGATATTTATCTGATAAAAAAAAGTGGGAGAATGATGCTAGATTCATTCTTTTCACCCCTTCTTATGTTAGTGCCTCTGTGGATCCATTGGAAAAGAAAGATACTATGACTGGGTTTATTTTTCTGTTTATAGATGAGAAATGTCATGTCGCATTGACTTTGTTTTTGAAACAGAGACTTTTTAGGCCAACTTTGTTTCTTCTGACCAGTTTTCCTTTTCTGTCACTTCTTTACTTAAAATATGAAACGGGGAAGCAATCAGTTGGGGCCTCATGCTGACTATGTCACTGATTTGGTATGTAGTGTTGCCAAGAGGCTTAACAGGATGAGACACAGAAAAGTTAAATAGGGTTAGAAGAAATATAAGTGCTGGTTTGGATCATTAAGACATTATTTCCAGTCAATATTTCTTTGAAAACAGAGAAAACTCAAAAGCCAAACGTGAATAAAAATACCCCACTCTTGCTATTGTCTTCACATTTCTTCCTGGTTATTGTCCTTCCTTCATATAGCTACCAATAATGTCCATAATAGAGAAGGTCTGTTTAAAGATGCCCTCATCTCTTCTGTTTTGGGTTGCTAGTTGAAACTTCAGATGTATCTTTTGGATATGTTTTGGGGGTGCTTGGTAAGTGCAAATAGGAGTTCTCCTGGAGAATGGAAATAAATCTGTTTTTGAGTATTTTGCCCAAATCAATGAAGGCTTGACATACTGAGAGATACACCTAAACTCACTTCTGTCCTGGTTCATGGCATACACTTGGGCACCCTCCTTTGAATTAGAAGAGGAAGTTTTGGTAACTTTCCTCATACATGGTCTTGTGGATATCCCTGCCTAAGTTTCCTGAGCATCGGAGATTAAGAGCCTGTGCTACCAGGTTTAGTAGGGCTTAGATAGGGAAAACAGAAAATGCTTTTGAGGGTGTAAAATGGTAAGTTTGATTTGGGGCTTGTGAATATGAAGCACTTGCATGTCCTCAGAGAGCTGCCAAGAAGACTCCTGATATACAGACAGGTGGTGGGACTGAATTTAACAGGTAACTTTCTCAGCTTCTACTCACTCCACTGATGTCCAGTTAAATCCACACAAAAAAAGGATGACTTCAGAAAGCTGACTTTGGACATATTGTCCTATACTAGACAATCCAATAGCCTTCTTACCTAGTCTCTATTTTTTAGTCTTTTCTTTTTGAAACATTTTTATAGTATTCTAATTTTACCTTTAATATATATTTCTTTAAAAAATTTTTCCTCTTTGAGAATTTCATAATACATTTGATTTTTTAACCATAGTGACCATTCACTCTTCCAGATCCATTCTCTTCCACCCCCATGCACAACTCTTTTATATCCTATTTTATTTTTTATAACCCAAAATTTGAACCTATATACTCACAGGTTGTGGTCAATCTACCAAGGGCCAGACTCTTATGAAAACTGACCTCACCTCCTAGAAGCCATTAACTGCCAATAGCTCCTTGCTAGGGATGGGGACGCATGAGTCCCTCTTCACTCTATGTTGAGATGCCAAGAGGCTTGATCTTGTGCAGGTCTTACACAGGCAACCACAGAATATGAGTTCACATTGATACTGCCCTGTCTGGAAGACACTGTTTAACTTGGTCCTCCCGAACGTCTTGCTCATGCAATATTTCCACCACCTTTTCCATGGTAGTCCATGAACCTTGGGGAGGGGTATAGTATAGGTGTCTCATTTGTAACCTGAGTACGCCACAGTCACTTATTCTCTCAACTTTGACTATTTGAGGATTTCTGCCACCATGCACTGCACAAAAGTGCCTTTTTCCATGAAGTCACACAGTTTACCCTAGGGGCAGAGAGTTGAATTCAGTGAATAGTTTATCGAGCAAAATAATAGAGGTTCACCCTGCAGGACCTGTGAGCTCCTCTATCATGGGTTTTTGGCCAAATTACACTACCAGAAATATGTTTACTTCCATGGGGGCCTGAACCAGTCAGAAAAACATTTGGTTACCTCTAGAACCGGTGCATATCTTTGGATAGCATTTTTAAGTTGTGCTTTACTGGATATAATTGGATTTTTATATGTTGATATTCAGAAATCTGATCTGAATTCATGTTTTCAATTTCGTTTATTGTGGATTTTGATATACTCTGCTTTACATAGGCTGATATGTTTCTCAGTTCTACTTGTGCCCCACACATTTCTCTCTTATTCTTCTGTACATGTTCAGGATTATCATCAACCATATGGATACTTAGTGCAAGCAGTAAAAGGTGTTTCTCATTCAAAACATTTTTTTCACCTATCAGAAAACTGTTTAAATGTACAGGTTATTTGTAAGATGTCACTCTCTTGCCATCTACTAGAAAACTTTTAAAAAACTGTGTCCATGTGTTTTATGAGTGGAGTGTGCATGTGCATTCCTGTGTAGATGTACTGAGTGTTGCTAGAGCAGAATTTGGGTGTCTTCCTTTAATGCTTTTCATTTAATTTAATTGAGTTTCTTTCACTGAGCCTATGGCCAGGCTGGCAGTTAGCCCCCAGCTACCCACTCCTAACTCACCCCTCTAGCATCCCCCTTCTCTGGGGCATTAAGCCTCTACAGGACCAATCAATCCCCTTCTACCGAGGCCAGACAAGTCAGTCTTCTGCTACATATGTACTGGGGGCCATGAACCAGCTCATATCTGCTGTTTGTTTGGTGGCTTAGTCTCTGGGAGCTCTAAGGGCTCCTGTTAGGTGATACTGCTGTTTTTCCTATGTGATTGCAATCCTTTTCAGCTACTTCGGTCATTCCTTAACTCTTCCATAAGGGTCCCTGGGCTCAGTTCAGTGCTTGGCTGTAAGTATCTGCATCTGTCTCAGTCAGGTTCTGGTAGAGCCTCTCAAGGAATAGTTATGCTAGGCTCCTGTCTGCAAGCCCGACATGGCATCAGCAACAGTGTTGGGTTTGGTGCCTGTGCATGGGATGAATCCAAAGTTGGGGTGATCTTGGAAGGCCTTTTCTTCAGTCTCTGCTTCATTTTTGTCCCTGCATCTTCTTTAGACATGAACAAATCTGGGTTAAAAAATTTGAGATGAGTAGGTGGCCCCATCCCTCAATTTGGAGCCTTGTCTATGTACTAGAGGTGGTCTCTTCTGGTCCCATCTCCCCACTGTTGGGAATTTTGGCTAAGGTCATCTCCACTGGGGCCTGGGAATCTCTCAGATCCCTGGTGTCTAAGTCATTGTAGTGATTCTTTCCATCCTCCACCCCACATTGCTGCATATTTCAATTAATTCTCCTAGTCCTCTCCTGTTTCCCCCACATACTTAGTTTTGCCTCCTTTTTCACTCTCTCTTCCTCTCCCACCCAGGTCCCTCCTTCCTCTGTTCTCCAAGATTTTTTGTTCCCTGTTCTAAGTGGTGTTGAAGCATCTACACTTGGGCCTTCATTCTTGTTAAGCTTCATTTGGTCTGTGAACTATATCATGGGTATTCTGAACTTTTGGGCTAATATCCACTTATCAGTGAGTACATACCATCCAAGTCCTTTTGGGCCTGGGTTACTTCACTCAGGATGACATTCTCTAGTTCCATCCATTTGCCTGCAAAATTGGTTATGTCCTCATTTTTAATGGCTGAGTAGTATTCCATTGTGTAAATATACCACATTTCCATAGCCATTCTTCAGTTGAGGGACATCTTTGTTGTTTCCAGCCTCTGGCTACTATAAATAAGACTGCTATGAACATAGTGGAGCATGTGTTTTTATTGTATGTTGGAACATCTTTTGGGTATATGCCCAGGAGTAGTATAGCTGGGTCCTCAGGTAATACTATATTCAGTTTTCTGAGGAACCATCAGACTGATTTCCAGAGTGGTTGTACCAGTCCCAATCCCACCAACAATGGAGGAGTGTTCCTCTTTCTCCACAACTTTGCCAGCATCTGCTGTCACCTGAGTTTTTATCTTAACCATTCTGACTGGTGTGTGAGGTGGAATCACAGGGTTGTTTTGATTTGCATTTCCCCGATGACTAAGGATGTTAAACACTTCTTTAGGTGATTCTCAGCCATTCAAGATTCTTCAGTTGAGAATTCTGTTCAACTCTGTAGCGTGGTTTTTAACCAGGCTATTTGGTTTTCTGTAGTCTAACATCTTGAATTCTTTCTATATTTTGGATACAAGTCCTCTATCTGATGTAGGGTTGGTAGAGCTCTTTTCCCAGTCTGTAGGTTACTGTTTTGTCTTACTGGCAGTGTCCTTTGCCTTACAAAAGCTTTTCAGTTTCATGCAGTCCCATTTGTCAGTCTTAGAGCCTGAGCCCTTGGTGCTTCATTCAGGAAAACTTCCCCCTGCCCTAATGTGTTTGAGGCTAGACAAAATATGTTTGAAAGCTGGATACATTTATAGTATTTTTTACTTTCATGATACTTGGTGTTATAGTGATCCAATATATCTCATTTTACCCACAATAACTTGGCTTTATGTCTGCTACTCTAACACCAGCATTGTTACTTTTCACACTCTAGTGATCCCAGTTTCTTTGGGACATAGCTTCATATTGGTATACTTTATTTAATGTGCACAGAAACCTGAGTTCGACAGTAAAACAATAGAAAGTAAAAAGAAAACAGTAAATGACCCAGTTTGCATGAATATATTATATGGTTACTCCATATGGCATTCCATGAAGTCAGTAATTATGTAGGTGGATAAATGAGAGGGACTAAAGACCTTTAAGTACATGAGATTCCCCCAAATTTCAGTTTTAACTTAGAATGACAAAGGTTTTCAAAAGGAAAGGTGAGTATATTCACTAAGACGGGTTTGAAAACACACCAACTGTGGGCAATGCATGCAGTTCAGGTACAGAGAAGGATGAACTAATCAGAAAGAGAGATCCAAAATAGTCACAGAGGAAAGAGAAAAATCCAAGGCAACAGCATCTCACCCAAGGAAGGTCAAGCAGCGAAGTGGTCTATAGTAGGTAAAGTGTAGCGAGGTCAAGAAAGATGCGCTGAGACAAAGGCAGTGAACCTGCTCATTATGAGATCCTTGCTGACTATAATGACTGCAGTTTCAATAGCTTTAATAGACTGGAGGGTAAAAGCTAGTTTGCAAGGGATTAGTAGGAGAGTTAGCGCTAAGAAACTAGGCAGGGAAATATTTGGCTTGTGCAAAGTAGGTAACAAATTTGGGGATGGTTGGATCAAAGCCAGAAAATCCAGAATATAGACTACAGAAAACGAGGGACTAAAAATAACTAATGGAACAATTTCTCTAAAGAAGAGGGTTCAGAGGTAGGACTGAGTGTCCAAATCGTGGTGGTAGCCTTGGCAAGGAAATGTGACTTTCTTTGAGACAGAAGAATTGTGGTGGAAAACAGGCAAAAGTATTATGTGTTTTGAAGAAAGAAGTGAAACGGAGAGGGGGGAGGGCATGCTGTATGGCCAGAGTTTCTGTGGTGAAGTGGGTGGTGAGGTCATCTGTGAGAAGGAGGACAGCTGGGGCAGGACTAGGGGCTTGAGAACAGTGGTAACAGTTTGGATTTAGAACAACTGTTCTAAGAGATTCCCGAGGGAATCCACAAGAGGCCTGCCAAGCTGCAGTGCAAGCCCAGCTGAGGTTTAACTTCCCATACAGCATGAGATAGATTATTTCCACAGACTCCATAGAAATGTGTTTCCTAAACTTAGCATCAAAATATGTTTTTCTTCCACTGGGAAGAGAATAAAACCAAGCAAAAGCATCCCCTCTCTTACAAAAAAAGACTGTGGCTGCTTGGTCATCCATAAACTTTAAACTATCCTTTGAAAGGAATGCTTCATACTGTTTGTGGGAGGTTGAGAACATGGGCCTAAAAACCAAGGATCTTCTGTTTTTCTAGAGCTACTCAGGGACAAACCTTTGGAGCTGCTATGCATACTTCAGAGGAAAAGCAAAACTGACATTTCTGTAAGACAGCGTGTAAAGTTGCAAATAACCTCTGAGATAAACCCTGATTTAGTCAAGCAAAAACCTTTAAGCCACAAGCGCCTGTTAAATCCATCAAAGACCAAATGTCAGGTGTTGCCCTTTAGAGTCCAAGTAAATGACCACAGTACTGTGGTTTAGTAGAAGAGAAGAATTAAAATCTCCCACAGATAGCCAAGCTTTCCAAATGCTGTTTCATCATATATTCATAATTATCACAGTGTTCTTTGAGAGGATAACATTTGGATCTAACTGTGGCTCAAAGCGTTAAACATTAGTTTTTTGAAATAGAGTTCACTTCCTTTGTTTCAGTGGGGAATCAGTGGCATTGATCAACAGCACAGCTGCCTAGTACATATACGAGTGATTTCGCGTTCTTTTGATCTACCTCTTTAAAGATGGAAGATGCGCACAGATGTTTAAATAAGACATTTTCAACGTTTTGTGTGGCTCGTCTTTCCAGTGGCACACATCTGGGGTGGTAGTAAAGCAGAATCTAAATCTAGAGTCACACATGCAGAAGCTACTGCCGGCAATTTCACTTAGATGTCTTTATAAACGGTCCATAGTTCCTGCTTTTTGTGTCCATAGTTAGAGGAGGACTTATTAAGAATCACCTTCATTAAATTATGAGTAGTCATCTCCTTTGGAGGTAATTAATTTGTGTATGTACCATTTTCTTTAACCTCAATTAGCATTCAGAAACATTATGGATGAGGGTCAAAAACATATTATTTGAGAACAGCATTTCTTAATCTCAAAGGAATGAATCTTTGCTCTTCAACCTGAAAGAACTTGTTTCACTAACTCTTTCACACAATTCTAATTAGCAGATGCACGCATAGGAATCACCCTTCTCTCCTGCAGAGCCGGATAAATTTATATGCTCTAATATTAAGAATTATTGTTATTACTACCAAGCATTTATTAGCTGCCAAGGGTACTTAAACGCTCTTTCTGAGTTATTTGATCATCACACTAGTTCTGTGCTGAATTTTGGTGTGCACTATTTGTAATTTATGTAAGATATTTGAGTATCACAGAGATTGCTAAGGGACTTTCTATGATTTCATCATTTAGTGTTGGACTTAAATCCAGGTTTTCTAATTACTGTTCTTCAGGAAATATTTTCAGCAGTCAACTGGAGGAACACATTAAAATTTGGCTTCTCCACCAGTGGAAGGGGGAAGCCCTGGGTCCTGCTAGAATGAACCCCCAGTGAACTAGGACTGTCAGGGGGAGGCAGCAATGGGGAGGGGTGGGGAGGGGAACACCATAAGGAAGGGGGAGGGAAGGATGTTTGCCCGGAAACCGAAAGGGAATAACTTTCGAAATGTATATAAGAAATATTCAAGTTAATAAAAAAAAAAAATTTGGCTTCTCTCAAACTAGACTCGGAAGGCCTGCTTCACACTCTGGGACTGGTTAGTGAGGAAGTATACAACTTCTCTGTACAATGAAACATTCACTTTTCCTTCCTGTATCTAGTTCTCTATGTTCACTATATCATCTCTATGTTCCTGTATCATTTTCTCAATGTTCACTGACAGATTTATCTTTCCTTAACTATTACTTCTTCATTTCTGAGTTCTCAGAGAGGTACAAAAGGACACGTTTATAGTCTAAAATAATCAGAGCAGTTTACTCAAATTGCCTCTAAAATTCTGAAAAGAGTTCTGATTTAACAGCTAGTAATTATAGACTTAGCTGTGCCTGGGCTTTAATCGCGGCTGCTGAAGCATAACTTCCTACCACATAAGCCTGATCAAAGATAATTAGAGGAGAGCACAGGTGGCAAGTATGTAGCCTGCATGAAGAATTATAGCTACCTTCAACCACACAGTACCCAGAAAAATTATGCGCTAGTGCGCTCTGGGGCCAGCCTTGTAAGGGCCTCATTTTTCCTCCTAACCTCTGGCTGCTGACTGATCCTGCCTCCCTTTTTGAGGCTCCTCTGGTCAACATAACTCCCCTTTTAAAAATTATAGATCCAGCATTATCTGTGGAGTGGAGTGGTTAGCGTAAGCCAATAAGCAAAGATGGAAAAGGTATATAATCTTGTTTTCCTACCAGCTTTCTCTGTACTCACAGTGGCCTAGAGAATATTTTTAGCACATGCTGCATTGTATGTGCCCCCTGGCTATTTGTACTGGGGCAAAAGATATATCCATATGATATTTGCCTATGCAGGCAATTACGCTTCCAGATATCTATAGCCATTTAGTATCATAACATCCTAATAGTTTTTCACTGGAATGTGGACCAAATTCAATCCTGTTGAAGAGGAAAAATTCATGCTGAAGGCAGGAATTTTGATACCAGTTCCATGAGTTCCCTACGCCTACAAGTGATTGGCATACATAGGCCTTCAGAGGATGTGAGACCAAGAATAACAAACTAGCCTAGTTCCCAGAGTCACATTACTACCTGCAATTTGTAGAAAATTAACAAATGTGGAGCCAAGTCACATAAACAAAGGGTCAACTTGGAAGACTCTCTGTGGAAAAACAGTCATCCTTCTGAAGCATACATCAGGTTGTCAAACTATTTACAGAAGTCAGGTACTTTTCAAATCTCTTCCATCTGATTTTCATTCATCCCTACTGACTATTTGATTTTCTAACATTATGATGCATTAGTGAAAAGGACAACCCCTGTTCAATCCTATTCCATTCACATCCGTGGATTTCAACTCCATCCATTCTACCTATGTATTTCAACGAGATCCCATTTGCTACCTATTTTATGCTAATTTACACTGGCGTAAAACCAGACAAAATGCAAAAGACTAAAGGGCTACTTCATTTCTAATAATCACAATTGCCTTGAAACAAGATGGTCTGACTTTGGATCCTCACAACTGCTGAGACAACACAAATGCTAGTTAAGTGCAGGCATCTTAATTATGATTTAGTATTCACAATTAAAGGAAACATTAGGAGTCAAGGTCTTTTTCCATACACATAATAGAGAATGTAATTATATGTGCTTGAAAATGGTTAGAAGAAAAAATATATTTTTTATCAGATTATGTGCTGAAGTGAAGAATTGTTATTTGATGCATGTATTTCAGTTATATCTATTTTGTAAGAAGCAATACTCAACTAGAAAAGCTGTCATTTGGTCCCAGTTGCCTCGATTCCTAGATAAGATCTGTATTTGTTGGACAGATATACTATCTCTTTATTTAAAAAAAACATTGGAGTTTAAATAATATATGTATTTAAATTTTGACATTATTTTCTTTGTGGCTAGGTGATGAGGCATACATGTAGAAGGCAGAGGACAACTTGTGGGAATTGATTCTCTCCCTATATTGTGCAGTTCTGAGGCTCAGATCATGGGAAAGGAGAGAGAGGAGAAGAGTATGAGGCAAGTGGAACCGAGCCACCAGACAAAACTGGCAAGGTTGAAGCAGACTTTAATAAACCCAATAAATCTCATAATAAAGAAAGGTAGGCTTTAGAATCAATGCCTGGACAGACTACCTGTCCTGGAACATATGAATACAACACCCACTAAGAGGACCCGTGGACAATTGGTCACATAGCATAAAACCTAGAGTTCTCTATTATAATGAGGTATCTAGATAGGCCCAGACTGTTTAGCCAATTAGCTTCCCTTCCTGGGCATTCCTTCCTACAAAAGTTATTTACTCTCTGGTTCACCTTGAGTAAGATATGTATAGGGTTGTGAGTCCTGCGTCTACTCTGCCACAGGGCTCCGTGCTGCTTGGGGAGGCAGAGCACAGGGAGTTTGACTGCACTTACCCCACACCATCACTGGGTGGGTGTTGGGCCATAAGGAAGCTGGGATGGGAAACTGCAGTCTGAGGTGGGAACACCCAGAGCTGGTTCAGGGGTCTGCTAAGCCTGCAAAGAGGCAAGGCCATGGAGTTCTCAGGCTCTAGGATACCCAGGCGCCACTGGAAGTACTGAGAATGGAATCTGGGCCCCCCCATCTCAGGCTGGATCTAGCCCTGGGCCAGAAGGAATGGGGGAACTCAGATGGTCCCACAGGAAGAGTCCTTGCCTTGACAGTGGCAGTCTTGGTGGCATTGTGGCTGGGGGGTTCAGAGAGGCCTTATACAGGAGATTAGGCAGCCTCTCTGTGGTGAAGGCCATCTTCATGGATCCCCAAAGGAAGATCCTGATGAAAAGGGCAATCCATGTTTTTAAGGTCATTGTCATGGCAGAAAGTGGATGTGTAAAACCATACCCCATTTCTCAGGATGTGCCTGAGATTAAATACCTTTTGAAGGGAGGAATGCCTAGGAAGGACATCTTATTGGCTAAACCCTCCAAGTCTCTAGCCTCATCAGAATAGTGATCTCTGTCTTGAGCCTTCGTGACCACAGGTCACATCCTTTTTTCATCTACATGTGGAAGGACTTGGGGCATTGCCCTCACATGACTAATGCCACAAATCTATGGGAGGCTGCAGCTAGTAACAGCGACCTAGTGCCCAGGAGCAGGCAAAGCTCCTACTGTCCCTCCAGGGTTCCGGGTAGGTCAACCGGGACCAGGCTACCTTTCATGGTCCACCGCCCCACACATATGCATTCTTATCAGCCTTGAATAAAAGCATTTGGACAACGAGGACTTTCTCCTTTATCCAGGATCCCCTTTTCTGGAGACCTTCGTTGTAAAGAGCAAGTCATGCCTAGATCTCCTATAGAAGGCCCTGCATACGTTTGGCACTCACTCAGAGCTAAGCCAGATTCTGCCTGGTCCCGGTCTCAGTGTGGGCCTGCATACCCACATTCCCAACTCCTCGAGGTCTCTAGCAGTGTCTGGGTACACAGGAGTTCGAGAACCACAGCCTTTGTCCTTTCTCACCTGGAGAAACATGGGCTGGGACCCCTATTTTAGATTGCATTCTACCTTTTCTGGGTGACATCAGGGCAGCACTGTGGTTCCCAGCAGCAAGGCAAACATGCAGACTGTTGCCCCTGCATTTCATCCCCCACCCGAAAGTGGCATATTGTTGAATTCTGACACTCCAGCATCTAGGAAAAATACAGATTTGAAGGAAAAGAAGGAGAGGCGTGAAACAGAGGATACTTACTATGGAACCATGACTAGCTTGTAACTTATTGTGTAGATTAAAGGCTGGCCTTGAACTTAAAGTCTGTCTTCCTCTGCCTCCAGTGCTGGGATCAAGGTGTTCACAATCATTCCAATTTTATATTTTTGAAAATCTCTTTTCTAATTTAATTTGTTTATATTTTGTATGTATTCTGTTTCAAATCACAATCCCTTTCTATTTGTTTTCATTCTTTTTACTTTTACTTTTAAAAAATATCAAAGTGTATATAGAAAGTAATTTAAGGAATTGATGATATTTTAACATTTTTGTTTTCACAGATGCATTACTTTTAATAGCAAATAGGGAGAAATATCTATTTGAATGGAATATATATATATATATATATATATATATATGTGTGTGTGTGTGTGTGTGTGTGTGTGTGTGTGTGTATACGATGTATATGTACATATGTATATATGTGTGTATATATATATATATATATGTACATATATATATATATATAGTGAAATACTTTTCAAAGCTTTAAAGGGAAGGTACTACAAAGATGGACTTTGAAGACATTATGGCACGCGACTAAGTCTACCACAAAACTAATGTTGTATGTTCACTCACCTTGGATGTGGTAAAGTCACCTGCAAAGCCATAGAAACAGAAAGTAGAATGGCAGTTGTCAAGGGCAAGTGGGAAGGGCAAATGGGTATTGAGTTTTAGTTTTGGTAAGATGAAAATTTAGAAATATTTGCCAAAAGAATAGAGTATCTTTAACAATCTGAAACATGTGTTTAAAAAGTGGTTAAGAGTGGGTAGCTGGGGAGATGACTCAGTGGTTAAAGGGCTTGTCATGCAAGTGTGAAGACTAGACTTCAGGATGCTTAGAACCCATGTAAATGGAAGTGGGCATGGTGGCCTGTAAATCCAGTGCTCAGGAGGCAGGATAGAGAAGAATCCTGGCCTAAACCTCCTGACAACACTAGTGGAATCAGTGAGCTTCAGTTCACAGGGAAACTTGCCTACATGAATAAAATGGAATACAATCATGAAAACACCTAATGCCAATCTCGGCCTACCCTACGCCACATCGTAGATGAATGCACACATGCATGTGGATGAGTGTGTGTTCAGTGTCTGTGTGCACACACACACGCAAGACACACAGACTCTGTACATGCATACATGGATTCTACACAGAGAAGTAAGCATATATACTATATATATATGCTACACATAGGAACATGAAGAGAAAAGATTAGTGTACTGGGTTTCTATTGTATATGTGTATAGAATACAATCTGGTATTTTTATATAACTATAATCAAACAAATTAATATGTCATCCACTTCTACATAATTACTAGTAATGTTATAAGAGAAATGTATTTCTACCATTTTGTTACACTAGTGCCCCTGTGTAATAATAGAATATTAATTGCAGTCTTCATGTTATGACATTAGAGATCTAGAACTGCTGTTCTAATCTTTATTTCTATATACTCCTGCCTTTTGTGCGGGGCTGGAGAGTCAACCCCAGTTTTGCATATGTTAAGTTAGTACTCTATCACTAAACCACATTCTCAGATTTTATCTTCAGTATAAAATTTCACATATAAGCAAGGTCATGTGCTATTTTTCTTCCCATGTTTGGCTTAGTTGACTTAGCACAATACTAAGTCATCACTGTTCCATCTTCATCCCTATTGTTTGAAATAGCATCATGTCCTTCTTTTAAAAGGTCTGGCAACATTCTAATTACTAAAATATGTATAACACAATGTATTTTGCCACTCATTTCTTGACAAATGCATAGGTTATTTCTATAAGTTGACCATTGTGAATGTGCTGTGATCACCATGAGAGTCCACATAGCTTTATGAGGTGTTGTGTATGTTTGCTCTGACTATATTCCTAGAAGAGGGTTTGCTGGTTCATTTGGTAGTTCATTCTTATTTCCTGATGACTATAATGATTTATATTCCCAAAGCAAAATATATATATGTATGTTTTAACACTTTAATTACATTATGTGGGAATAGAAAGATGTTTCAGTGGTTAAGAGTACTGGTTGTTCTTCCAGAGGAACAAGTTCAATTCCTAGCATCTCATGACAACTTACAACTGTCTTATTCCCTCTTCTGGACTGCATGGGCAATAGGCACACATATAATGCCAAGAAATACATTCAGGCAAAATACCCATATACATAAAACATAGTTAAAATTAAATCACATATTCATTTATTTTGTGTATACGCATGCACACACATGTGCTCCATGGCACATGTTGGAGTCAGAGAAGGCAGGGGCCTTTCACCATGTGATTGAAACACCTTGCCAGCCCTTCTATCTCTGTGTTTTCTTTTAACTCCAACTAAAACAAAAAATTAGATGGTAGTGAAGTAGAGTGGGCCTCTACTTCAATATAATGGTATCTACATAAGGATATGGCTATTAAAAATAATGAAATCTTGTTATTTGCAACAACATGGATAAATATAGAAGACATTACATTCAGAGTAATAGGTTAAGCATAAAAAGACAAATATTGTATGTTCTTATTTATATGTCCAGTCTAAAACAATCAATCTTCTGGCCGAGGGCCTTCTCCCCCCAGAATGAAGTTCTTGTGCACATACCCATTTCTTTGGGATCAAGTTTTTTAATAGTCCGATGGTCAGATTGAGACATAAAAATATTTCTTCAGAATATCTTCATTTTTTTGGCCAGGATATTTACAACATCTGCCTGTCTCCATTAATAGGAACCACTACTCCATGGAAACCCTAGTAGTCAGTGTGCAGGGTCAATATGCCTAATTTATTAAGGCAGAGAATGCTGGTTTTAAGATACCGTAGGATTGTAGTTTTGCTTTCTTTGATTTTGTATTTTGTTTTTCAAGACAGAATTTCTCTGTGTTGCACTGGCTGTCCTGGAACTCCCTCTGTAGACCAGGCTGGCCACAAACTCAAAAAGATCTTCTTTTACAGTATAACAATTAATATACAAAATTTCACTGTCAGATATTATGGACAACATATGATGGGAAGAACAGATAAAAAAGTTCAGGGCTTGTATAAGGGTGAATGCCCTTTCCTTGGGAAGTACCAGATTTGTGTAAAGTTTTGAGAATTCCTATGCTCTGTTTTAAGAATTCCTATTTTTTTATTTATGTATATGGTTGTTTTGTCTGAGTGTAGACCTACACACTAGAAAAGAACAACAGATCCCATGGAACTCCAATTACTAATGGTTGTGAGCTGGGATTTGAACCCACTGCTTCTGGAAAAGGCTTTTAACCACCGAGCCATCTCCCCAGTCCCAAAAGAATTCCTACTCTTTCTCTAAAGAAGTAGGCAAAAAGCACTTTGACAAATTTGAAATTTGTTACAGTAAAAAAGCGGTGCAACCACTTCCAGTGCATACCGCTCCACACTTCTCTCCTGGACTTTCTCTAACCCTGGCTGTCTCTCTCTTCCTAGTTCCGACTTTGATAGGCCATAGAAACTAGCACTAATTTATCTCAGTGGCTCTATGCTAGCCCCCAAGGTACTCTCTTATCCAGGCAGTCTGTAGGCCATTCCAGCATGGCACCTTGTCACTTTGGTCCCTGAAGTTAGTTCCTGCACCCGTGAGGCCATGTGGAACTATCCATAATTTATCTCTAAGTAGTATTTCTCCCAGTGGCTCTCTGCTAGCTTCGAACTCTGTGGTTCTAGCTATCCAGTAAAATCAGGGTTCTAGAAGTCCAGCGTGTGTTAGCCTATCATGGCTTTCTGCCACGGACTCTGCTCACACTCCAACAACCCAGTGAAATTGTGACTCAATAATCTGTAATGTATCAATCAGATTTATATGCTAAACTCTCAATGCGCAATACATCCACACAATAAACTCAATTGATAAGGGTATAAACCATCCACCTAGATAAGATAAATTTACCTACAAAAATTCATCCCAACTACTTTGGCAATTCAAGACTACCCAGATCTGGATCATCCTTCTCTGTCTCCATCTTAGTTCTCCTTCTTCTTCCTCTTCTGTCTTGCCTTACAAAAGCTTTGTCCCCAACTTATTTTTTTTTTTTTGGTTCTTTTTTTCGGAGCTGGGGACCGAACCCAGGGCCTTGCGCTTCCTAGGTAAGCGCTCTACCACTGAGCTAAATCCCCAGCCCCCCCAACTTATTTTTACAGTCCAATCATGGCCTTGACTTAAATTTTGCCAACTCTCACCTGCATGTAGACATCAAACTACAGAAATTTACCATGTCAACTAGCTGTGTGTCATTGATGGAATTTCTATCAAGCACCTCAATTATCACTACCCTGTCTCACCTTTCTTTTACATAAAGCATACCAATCCCGCCACCAAATACTATGTTGGAGGCACTAGTCAGAGAAGTCCATCTTGAAGTCATATGGTTAATTTCTGTCAAAGAGTAGTTGAAGACATTTAAGAGAAAAATACTAAAGTGTTAAGCACACATTTCCTCATGTTGTTCAAGAACTGGAAATAAAATCTGTGACATTTATTGTGAGTTAATATACTAGGTGCATAAAACTATTTTGTATCTTTCAGAGAATGACTAGCTGAAAATATAGTTTAATCTTTTAGTTTAAGGATCCTTATGAGAAATGCCATCACAAATTTAGTACGAAGAAAGAATTTGTCTCTATAGAATAGTAAGGGTTGGTTAGATAGCAAGAACTATATAGTGTTTTTGTTGTTTCTTGGTTTGGTCTCACCTTTCAGAAGCTTAGAAGGAAAAAGAATGTTTAATTGTAGTTGTTTAAAGTCTTCTTTCAGTGAACATGATTGTTGGTGGGGAGGGCGGTAATGGGGGAGGATTGGGAGGGGAACACCCATATAGAAGGGGAGGGGGAGGGGTTAGGGGGATGTTGGCCCGGAAACTGGGAAAGGGAATAACAATCTAAATGTAAATAAAAAATACCCAAGTTAATAAAGATGGAGAAAAAAATTTAAAAAAAGAGAATAAAGTCTTCTTTCAGTAATCTATTTGAGTGTTTTGTTGTTATTTTGAGTGGGAGGGGTAATATCCTATGTATCCCAGACTGACCATAAATTTGCAATCCTTCTGCTTCCACTTACAAATGTTGAGATGTCAGGTTGTGCTTTCAATTAAATCTTTGATACATGATCTATCTCTGTATTTGTTACCTGTATTCCTGATGTTTGTAAACTACAAATTCTACCACATCCTTTCATAGGCAAGTAGAATATTAATGATAAATAAACATATTAATGCATATATTTAAATATATGGAGAGATAAATGGATTAGACCCAATGCAGGATAAAGTAATGCTCACTAAAGTATGTGTCTCATATTTGACACATGGCTAAGCTTTTGCTCCTTTTCTTTCAAATGAGAGCTGCCTTTTAGTTCAGATGCTATGAACTTTAATATAAAAATATATGACACTCACTAGAATGCCACTAGAACTAATAAGCGAGCTTATCAACACCACAAGATAGAAGATAGGCATACAAAATTAAATTGAACATATATAAATCAACAATGAAAATAGAACAAGAAAAACCATTTCATAAACTGTAGAATAAAAATAAATTTAAAGCAAATTTAATAAAAGAAGAACAAGGTCTAACAATGATGTTTAAAACTGAAAAAGGGGGCTGAAGAAATTGATAAGTTTCAAAGGTACAAGGATAAAAATATTCTATATTGTTAATATTATAATACCCCAAAGCTTATATACAGATTCTTATAATACCCTCCCAACTGTCTTTTTAATAATAGAAATTGAGCATTCACTGTCTCAAAAAACGTATGTGGCTTCACATAAAAAAACTAAACAGAGAAAGTATCTGTGCTTAAAACTAAGATGGAGTGACTTAAATTTTTACCATATTAGTTGCTTCTTGTTGGATATTTAATCTCAATCAAGGGCTTCTACCCTGTGGTTGATTATCCAATCCCAGATAAAAGACACATACACCTTTAATTTATAATAAGCCTTTATCAGCACTAACACTGGCCAGATATCTATCCTATATGCTATTAGAATCTACTTTACTATGGATAACTCTGAATTATTACTTACTATTTTCATCTGGGCTACTCTTAACTCCAACTGGCCTGCCCTTATGGTCATGATTTTAAGATTCTTAACTCATGGAGTCTTCTCCTCTCTCCACATTGTTGTTTCACCTGTGGTCTCCTCAGACCCCAATCCAGTGAGCCCCAAATCTTACCCATGTCTCTTCTGTCCAGCTATTGGCTGTTGGCACCTTATTTAATCAATAGTTTTAAATTAAAGAGCAAGGTCATATTGTACATGCAGATTCTCTTGTTTCTAGGAACAAGGCCACTATGCATTACAATTCATATCAAAGATCAAACCTCAATAATTCCCAT